>NW_027225644.1:0-279078 GCF_038994185.2 Dermacentor albipictus | reverse complement strand
TTGACGACGATTGCGGGAGACTGCTTGGCGACGACTTGGTTTGATGACGACGGCGTATCATCAACTTGTGTAAGAATTGCATGACGACGATTGCGGGAGACAGCTTGGCGACGACTTGGTTTGCTGACGACGGCGTGACATCAACTTGTGTAAGAATGCATGACGACGATTGCGGGAGACAGCTTGGCGACGACTTGGTTTGATGACGACGGCGTGACATCAACTGTGTAAGAATTGCATGACGACGATTTGCGGGAGACAGCTTGGCGACGACTTGGTTTGATGACGACGGCGTGACATCAACTGTGTAAGAATTGCATGACGACGATTGCGGGAGAGCTTGGCGACGACTTGGTTTGATGACGACGCGTGACATCAACTGAGTAAGAATTGCATGACGACGATTGCGGGAGAAAGCTTGGCGACGACTTGGTTTGATGACGACGGCGTGACATCAACTGTGTAAGAATTGCATGACGACGATTGCGGAGATAGCTTGGCGACGACTTGGTTTGATGACGACGGCGTGACATCAACAGTGTAAGAATTGCATGACGACGATTGCGGGAGATAGCTTGGCGACGACTTGGTTTGATGACGATCGGCGTGACATCAACTGTGTAAGAATTGCATGACGACGATTGCGGGAGACAGCTTGCGACGACTTGGTTTGATGACGACGGTGACATCAACTGTGTAAGAATTGCATGACGACGATTGCGGGAGATAGCATGGCGACGACTTGTTTGATGACGACGGGTGAATAACGTGTAAGAATTGCATGACGACGATGCGGAGATCAGCTTGCGACGACTTGGTTGATGACGACGGCGTGACATCAACTGTGTAAGAATTGCATGACGACGATTGCGGGAGACAGCTTGGCGACGACTTGGTCTGATGACGACGGCGTGACATCAACTGTGTAAGAATTGCATGACGACGATTGCGGGAGACTAGCTTGGCGACGACTTGGTTTGATGACGACGGCGTGACATCAACTGTGTAAGAATTGCATGACGACGATTGCGGGAGACAGCTTGGCGACGACTTGGTTTGATGACGACGGCGTGACATCAACTGTGTAAGAATTGCATGACGACGATTGCGGGAGACAGCTTGGCGACGACTTGGTTTGATGACGACGGCGTGACATCAACTGTGTAAGAATTGCATGACGACGATTGCGGGAGACAGCTTGGCGACGACTTGGTTTGATGACGACGGCGTGACGTCAACTGTGTAAGAATTGCATGACGACGATTGCGGGAGACAGCTTGGCGACGACTTGGTTTGATGACGACTGGCGTGACATCAACTGTGTAAGAATTGCATGACGACGATTGCGGGAGACAGCTTGGCGACGACTTGGTTTGATGACGACGGCGTGACATCAACTGTGTAAGAATTGCATGACGACGATTGCGGGAGACAGCTTGGCGACGACTTGTTTGATGACGACGGCGTGACATCAACTGTGTAAGAATTGCATGACGACGATTGCGGGAGACAGCTTGGCGACGACTTGGTTTGATGACGACGGCGTGACATCAACTGTGTAAGAATTGCATGACGACGATTGCGGGAGACAGCTTGGCGACGACTTGGTTTGATGACGACGGCGTGACATCAACTGTGTAAGAATGCATGACGACGATTGCGGGAGACAGCTTGGCGACGACTTGGTTTGATGACGACGCGTGACATCAACTGTGTAAGAATTGCATGACGACGATTGCGGGAGACAGCTTGGCGACGACTTGGTTTGATGACGACGGCGTGACATCAACTGTGTAAGAATTGCATGACGACGATTGCGGGAGACAGCTTGGCGACGACTTGGTTTGATGACGACGGCGTGACATCAACTGTGTAAGAATTGCATGACGACGATTGCGGGAGACAGCTTGGCGACGACTTGGTTTGATGACGACGGCGTGACATCAACTGTGTAAGAATTGCATGACGACGATTGCGGGAGACAGCTTGGCGACGACTTGGTTTGATGACGACTGGCGTGACATCAACTGTGTAAGAATTGCATGACGACGATTGCGGGAGACAGCTTGGCGACGACTTGGTCTGATGACGACGGCGTGACATCAACTGTGTAAGAATTGCATGACGACGATTGCGGGAGACAGCTTGGCGACGACTTGGTTTGATGACGACGGCGTGACATCAACTGTGTAAGAATTGCATGACGACGATTGCGGGAGACAGCTTGGCGACGACTTGGTTTGATGACGACGGCGTGACATCAACTGTGTAAGAATTGCATGACGACGATTGCGGGAGACAGCTTGGCGACGACTTGGTTTGATGACGACGGCGTGACATCAACTGTGTAAGAATTGCATGACGACGATTGCGGGAGACAGCTTGGCGACGACTTGGTTTGATGACGACGGCGTGACATCAACTGTGTAAGAATTGCATGACGACGATTGCGGGAGATAGCTTGGCGACGACTTGGTTTGATGACGACGGCGTGACATCAACTGTGTAAGAATTGCATGACGACGATTGCGGGAGACAGCTTGGCGACGACTTGGTTTGATGACGACGGCGTGACATCAACTGTGTAAGAATTGCATGACGACGATTGCGGGAGATAGCTTGGCGACGACTTGGTTTGATGACGACGGCGTGACATCAACTGTGTAAGAATTGCATGACGACGATTGCGGGAGACAGCTTGGCGACGACTTGGTTTGATGACGACGGCGTGACATCAACTGTGTAAGAATTGCATGACGACGATTGCGGAGACAGCTTGGCGACGACTTGGTTTGATGACGACGGCGTGACATCAACTGTGTAAGAATTGCATGACGACGATTGCGGGAGACAGCTTGGCGACGACTTGGTTTGATGACGACGGCGTGACATCAACTGTGTAAGAATTGCATGACGACGATTGCGGGAGACAGCTTGGCGACGACTTGGTTTGATGACGACGGCGTGACATCAACTGTGTAAGAATTGCATGACGACGATTGCGGGAGACAGCTTGGCGACGACTTGGTTTGATGACGACGGCGTGACATCAACTGTGTAAGAATTGCATGACGACGATTGCGGGAGACAGCTTGGCGACGACTTGGTTTGATGACGACGGCGTGACATCAACTGTGTAAGAATTGCATGACGACGATTGCGGGAGACAGCTTGGCGACGACTTGGTTTGATGACGACGGCGTGACATCAACTGTGTAAGAATTGCATGACGACGATTGCGGGAGACAGCTTGGCGACGACTTGGTTTGATGACGACGGCGTGACATCAACTGTGTAAGAATTGCATGACGACGATTGCGGGAGATAGCTTGGCGACGACTTGGTTTGATGACGACGGCGTGACATCAACTGTGTAAGAATTGCATGACGACGATTGCGGGAGACAGCTTGGCGACGACTTGGTTTGATGACGACGCGTGACATCAACTGTGTAAGAATTGCATGACGACGATTGCGGGAGACAGCTTGGCGACGACTTGGTCTGATGACGACGGCGTGACGTCAACTGTGTAAGAATTGCATGACGACGATTGCGGGAGACAGCTTGGCGACGACTTGGTTTGATGACGATGGCGTGACATCAACTGTGTAAGAATTGCATGACGACGATTGCGGGAGACAGCTTGGCGACGACTTGGTTTGATGACGACGGCGTGACATCAACTGTGTAAGAATTGCATGACGACGATTGCGGGAGACAGCTTGGCGACGACTTGGTTTGATGACGACGGCGTGACATCAACTGTGTAAGAATTGCATGACGACGATTGCGGGAGACAGCTTGGCGACGACTTGGTTTGATGACGACGGCGTGACATCAACTGTGTAAGAATTGCATGACGACGATTGCGGGAGACAGCTTGGCGACGACTTGGTTTGATGACGACGGCGTGACATCAACTGTGTAAGAATTGCATGACGACGATTGCGGGAGAGAGCTTGGCGACGACTTGGTTTGATGACGACGGCGTGACATCAACTGTGTAAGAATTGCATGACGACGATTACGGGAGACAGCTTGGCGACGACTTGGTTTGATGACGACGGCGTGACATCAACTGTGTAAGAATTGCATGACGACGATTGCGGGAGACAGCTTGGCGACGACTTGGTCTGATGACGACGGCGTGACGTCAACTGTGTAAGAATTGCATGACGACGATTGCGGGAGACAGCTTGGCGACGACTTGATTTGATGACGATGGCGTGACATCAACTGTGTAAGAATTGCATGACGACGATTGCGGGAGACAGCTTGGCGACGACTTGGTTTGATGACGACGGCGTGACATCAACTGTGTAAGAATTGCATGACGACGATTGCGGGAGACAGCTTGGCGACGACTTGGTTTGATGACGACGGCGTGACATCAACTGTGTAAGAATTGCATGACGACGATTGCGGGAGACAGCTTGGCGACGACTTGGTTTGATGACGACGGCGTGACATCAACTGTGTAAGAATTGCATGACGACGATTGCGGGAGACAGCTTGGCGACGACTTGGTTTGATGACGGCGGCGTGACATCAACTGTGTAAGAATTGCATGACGACGATTGCGGGAGACAGCTTGGCGACGACTTGGTTTGATGACGACGGCGTGACATCAACTGTGTAAGAATTGCATGACGACGATTGCGGGAGATAGCATGGCGACGACTTGGTTTGATGACGACGGCGTGACATCAACTGTGTAAGAATTGCATGACGACGATTGCGGGAGATAACTTGGCGACGACTTGGTTTGATGACGACGGCGTGACATCAACTGTGTAAGAATTGCATGACGGCGATTGCGGGAGACAGCTTGGCGACGACTTGGTTTGATGACGACGGCGTGACATCAACTGTGTAAGAATTGCATGACGACGATTGCGGGAGATAGCTTGGCGACGACTTGGTTTGATGACGACGGCGTGACATCAACTGTGTAAGAATTGCATGACGACGATTGCGGGAGACAGCTTGGCGACGACTTGGTTTGATGACGACGGCGTGACATCAACTGTGTAAGAATTGCATGACGACGATTGCGGGAGACAGCTTGGCGACGACTTGGTCTGATGACGACGGCGTGACGTCAACTGTGTAAGAATTGCATGGACGACGATTGCGGGAGACAGCTTGGCGACGACTTGGTTTGATGACGACGGCGTGACATCAACTGTGTAAGAATTGCATGACGACGATTGCGGGACACAGCTTGGCGACGACTTGGTTTGATGACGCGGCGTGACATCAACTGTGTAAGAATTGCATGACGACGATTGCGGGAGACAGCTTGGCGACGACTTGGTTTGATGACGACGGCGTGACATCAACTGTGTAAGAATTGCATGACGACGATTGCGGGAGACAGCTTGGCGACGACTTGGTTTGATGACGACGGCGTGACATCAACTGTGTAAGAATTGCATGACGACGATTGCGGGAGACAGCTTGGCGACGACTTGGTCTGATGACGACGGCGTGACGTCAACTGTGTAAGAATTGCATGACGACGATTGCGGGAGACAGCTTGGCGACGACTTGGTTTGATGACGATGGCGTGACATCAACTGTGTAAGAATTGCATGACGACGATTGCGGGAGACAGCTTGGCGACGACTTGGTTTGATGACGACGGCGTGACATCAACTGTGTAAGAATTGCATGACGACGATTGCGGGAGACAGCTTGGCGACGACTTGGTCTGATGACGACGGCGTGACGTCAACTGTGTAAGAATTGCATGACGACGATTGCGGGAGACAGCTTGGCGACGACTTGGTTTGATGACGATGGCGTGACATCAACTGTGTAAGAATTGCATGACGACGATTGCGGGAGACAGCTTGGCGACGACTTGGTTTGATGACGACGGCGTGACATCAACTGTGTAAGAATTGCATGACGACGATTGCGGGAGACAGCTTGGCGACGACTTGGTTTGATGACGACGGCGTGACATCAACTGTGTAAGAATTACATGATGACGATTGCGGGAGATAGCATGGCGACGACTTGGTTTGATGACGACGGCGTGACATCAACTGTGTAAGAATTGCATGACGACGATTGCGGGAGATAGCTTGGCGACGACTTGGTTTGATGACGACGGCGTGACATCAACTGTGTAAGAATTGCATGACGGCGATTGCGGGAGACAGCTTGGCGACGACTTGGTTTGATGACGACGGCGTGACAAAAACTGTGTAAGAATTGCATGACGACGATTGCGGGAGATAGCTTGGCGACGACTTGGTTTGATGACGACGGCGTGATATCAACTGTGTAAGAATTGCATGACGACGATTGCGAGAGACAGCTTGGCGACGACTTGGTTTGATGACGACGGCGTGACATCAACTGTGTAAGAATTGCATGACGACGATTGCGGGAGACAGCTTGGCGACGACTTGGTTTGATGACGACGGCGTGACATCAACTGTGTAAGAATTGCATGACGACGATTGCGGGAGACAGCTTGGCGACGACTTGGTTTGATGACGACGGCGTGACATCAACTGTGTAAGAATTGCATGACGACGATTGCGGGAGACAGCTTGGCGACGACTTGGTTTGATGACGACGGCGTGACATCAACTGTGTAAGAATTGCATGACGACGATTGCGGAGACAGCTTGGCGACGATTTGGTTTGATGACGACGGCGTGACATCAACTGTGTAAGAATTGCATGACGACGATTGCGGGAGACAGCTTGGCGACGACTTGGTTTGATGACGATGGCGTGACATCAACTGTGTAAGAATTGCATGACGACGATTGCGGGAGACAGCTTGGCGACGACTTGGTTTGATGACGACGGCGTGCATCAACTGTGTAAGAATTGCGTGACGACGATTGCGGGAGACAGGTTGGCGACGACTTGGTTTGATGACGACGGCGTGACATCAACTGTGTAAGAATTGCATGACGACGATTGCGGGAGATAGCTTGGCGACGACTTGGTCTGATGACGACGGCGTGACGTCAACTGTGTAAGAATTGCATGACGACGATTGCGGGAGACAGCTTGGCGACGACTTGGTTTGATGACGATGGCGTGACATCAACTGTGTAAGAATTGCATGACGACGATTGCGGGAGACAGCTTGGCGACGACTTGGTTTGATGACGACGGCGTGACATCAACTGTGTAAGAATTGCATGACGACGATTGCGGAAGACAGCTTGGCGACGACTTGGTCTGATGACGACGGCGTGACGTCAACTGTGTAAGAATTGCATGACGACGATTGCGGGAGACAGCTTGGCGACGACTTGGTTTGATGACGATGGCGTGACATCAACTGTGTAAGAATTGCATGACGATGATTGCGGGAGACAGCTTGGCGACGACATGGTTTGATGACGACGGCGTGACATCAACTGTGTAAGAATTGCATGACGACGATTGCGGGAGACAGCTTGGCGACGACTTGGTTTGATGACGGACGGCGTGACATCAACTGTGTAAGAATTGCATGATGACGATTGCGGGAGATAGCATGGCGACGACTTGGTTTGATGACGACGGCGTGACATCAACTGTGTAAGAATTGCATGACGACGATTGCGGGAGATAGCTTGGCGACGACTTGGTTTGATGACGACGGCGTGACATCAACTGTGTAAGAATTGCATGACGGCGATTGCGGGAGACAGCTTGGCGACGACTTGGTTTGATGACGACGGCGTGACATCAACTGTGTAAGAATTGCATGACGACGATTGCGGGAGATAGCTTGGCGACGACTTGGTTTGATGACGACGGCGTGATATCAACTGTGTAAGAATTGCATGACGACGATTGCGAGAGACAGCTTGGCGACGACTTGGTTTGATGACGACGGCGTGACATCAACTGTGTAAGAATTGCATGACGACGATTGCGGGAGACAGCTTGGCGACGACTTGGTTTGATGACGACGGCGTGACATCAACTGTGTAAGAATTGCATGACAACGATTGCGGGAGACAGCTTGGCGACGACTTGGTTTGATGACGACGGCGTGACATCAACTGTGTAAGAATTGCATGACGACGATTGCGGGAGACAGCTTGGCGACGACTTGGTTTGATGACGACGGCGTGACATCAACTGTGTAAGAATTGCATGACGACGATTGCGGGAGACAGCTTGGCGACGACTTGGTTTGATGACGACGGCGTGACATCAACTGTGTAAGAATTGCATGACGACGATTGCGGGAGACAGCTTGGCGACGACTTGGTTTGATGACGATGGCGTGACATCAACTGTGTAAGAATTGCATGACGACGATTGCGGGAGACAGCTTGGCGACGACTTGGTTTGATGACGACGGCGTGACATCAACTGTGTAAGAATTGCGTGACGACGATTGCGGGACACAGCTTGGCGACGACTTGGTTTGATGACGGCGGCGTGACATCAACTGTGTAAGAATTGCATGACGACGATTGCGGGAGACAGCTTGGCGACGACTTGGTTTGATGACGACGGCGTGACATCAACTGTGTAAGAATTGCATGACGACGATTGCGGGAGACAGCTTGGCGACGACTTGGTTTGATGACGACGGCGTGACATCAACTGTGTAAGAATTGCATGACGACGATTGCGGGAGACAGCTTGGCGACGACTTGGTCTGATGACGACGGCGTGACGTCAACTGTGTAAGAATTGCATGACGACGATTGCGGGAGACAGCTTGGCGACGACTTGGTTTGATGACGATGGCGTGACATCAACTGTGTAAGAATTGCATGACGACGATTGCGGGAGACAGCTTGGCGACGACTTGGTCTGATGACGACGGCGTGACGTCAACTGTGTAAGAATTGCATGACGACGATTGCGGGAGACAGCTTGGCGACGACTTGGTTTGATGACGATGGCGTGACATCAACTGTGTAAGAATTGCATGACGATGATTGCGGGAGACAGCTTGGCGACGACATGGTTTGATGACGACGGCGTGACATCAACTGTGTAAGAATTGCATGACGACGATTGCGGGAGACAGCTTGGCGACGACTTGGTTTGATGACGACGGCGTGACATCAACTGTGTAAGAATTGCATGATGACGATTGCGGGAGATAGCATGGCGACGACTTGGTTTGATGACGACGGCGTGACATCAACTGTGTAAGAATTGCATGACGACGATTGCGGGAGATAGCTTGGCGACGACTTGGTTTGATGACGACGGCGTGACATCAACTGTGTAAGAATTGCATGACGGCGATTGCGGGAGACAGCTTGGCGACGACTTGGTTTGATGACGACGGCGTGACATCAACTGTGTAAGAATTGCATGACGACGATTGCGGGAGATAGCTTGGCGACGACTTGGTTTGATGACGACGGCGTGATATCAACTGTGTAAGAATTGCATGACGACGATTGCGAGAGACAGCTTGGCGACGACTTGGTTTGATGACGACGGCGTGACATCAACTGTGTAAGAATTGCATGACGACGATTGCGGGAGACAGCTTGGCGACGACTTGGTTTGATGACGACGGCGTGACATCAACTGTGTAAGAATTGCATGACAACGATTGCGGGAGACAGCTTGGCGACGACTTGGTTTGATGACGACGGCGTGACATCAACTGTGTAAGAATTGCATGACGACGATTGCGGGAGACAGCTTGGCGACGACTTGGTTTGATGACGACGGCGTGACATCAACTGTGTAAGAATTGCATGACGACGATTGCGGGAGACAGCTTGGCGACGACTTGGTTTGATGACGACGGCGTGACATCAACTGTGTAAGAATTGCATGACGACGATTGCGGGAGACAGCTTGGCGACGACTTGGTTTGATGACGATGGCGTGACATCAACTGTGTAAGAATTGCATGACGACGATTGCGGGAGACAGCTTGGCGACGACTTGGTTTGATGACGACGGCGTGACATCAACTGTGTAAGAATTGCGTGACGACGATTGCGGGAGACAGGTTGGCGACGACTTGGTTTGATGACGACGGCGTGACATCAACTGTGTAAGAATTGCATGACGACGATTGCGGGAGATAGCTTGGCGACGACTTGGTTTGATGACGACGGCGTGACATCAACTGTGTAAGAATTGCATGACGACGATTGCGGGACACAGCTTGGCGACGACTTGGTTTGATGACGGCGGCGTGACATCAACTGTGTAAGAATTGCATGACGACGATTGCGGGAGACAGCTTGGCGACGACTTGGTTTGATGACGACGGCGTGACATCAACTGTGTAAGAATTGCATGACGACGATTGCGGGAGACAGCTTGGCGACGACTTGGTTTGATGACGACGGCGTGACATCAACTGTGTAAGAATTGCATGACGACGATTGCGGGAGACAGCTTGGCGACGACTTGGTCTGATGACGACGGCGTGACGTCAACTGTGTAAGAATTGCATGACGACGATTGCGGGAGACAGCTTGCGACGACTTGGTTTGATGACGATGGCGTGACATCAACTGTGTAAGAATTGCATGACGACGATTGCGGGAGACAGCTTGGCGACGACTTGGTTTGATGACGACGGCGTGACATCAACTGTGTAAGAATTGCATGACGACGATTGCGGGAGACAGCTTGGCGACGACTTGGTCTGATGACGACGGCGTGACGTCAACTGTGTAAGAATTGCATGACGACGATTGCGGGAGACAGCTTGGCGACGACTTGGTTTGATGACGATGGCGTGACATCAACTGTGTAAGAATTGCATGACGACGATTGCGGGAGACAGCTTGGCGACGACTTGGTTTGATGACGACGGCGTGACATCAACTGTGTAAGAATTGCATGACGACGATTGCGGGAGACAGCTTGGCGACGACTTGGTTTGATGACGACGGCGTGACATCAACTGTGTAAGAATTGCATGATGACGATTGCGGGAGATAGCATGGCGACGACTTGGTTTGATGACGACGGCGTGACATCAACTGTGTAAGAATTGCATGACGACGATTGCGGGAGATAGCTTGGCGACGACTTGGTTTGATGACGACGGCGTGACATCAACTGTGTAAGAATTGCATGACGGCGATTGCGGGAGACAGCTTGGCGACGACTTGGTTTGATGACGACGGCGTGACAAAAACTGTGTAAGAATTGCATGACGACGATTGCGGGAGATAGCTTGGCGACGACTTGGTTTGATGACGATGGCGTGATATCAACTGTGTAAGAATTGCATGACGACGATTGCGAGAGACAGCTTGGCGACGACTTGGTTTGATGACGACGGCGTGACATCAACTGTGTAAGAATTGCATGACGACGATTGCGGGAGACAGCTTGGCGACGACTTGGTTTGATGACGACGGCGTGACATCAACTGTGTAAGAATTGCATGACGACGATTGCGGGAGACAGCTTGGCGACGACTTGGTTTGATGACGACGGCGTGACATCAACTGTGTAAGAATTGCATGACGACGATTGCGGGAGACAGCTTGGCGACGACTTGGTTTGATGACGACGGCGTGACATCAACTGTGTAAGAATTGCATGACGACGATTGCGGGAGACAGCTTGGCGACGATTTGGTTTGATGACGACGGCGTGACATCAACTGTGTAAGAATTGCATGACGACGATTGCGGGAGACAGCTTGGCGACGACTTGGTTTGATGACGATGGCGTGACATCAACTGTGTAAGAATTGCATGACGACGATTGCGGGAGACAGCTTGGCGACGACTTGGTTTGATGACGACGGCGTGCATCAACTGTGTAAGAATTGCGTGACGACGATTGCGGGAGACAGGTTGGCGACGACTTGGTTTGATGACGACGGCGTGACATCAACTGTGTAAGAATTGCATGACGACGATTGCGGGAGATAGCTTGGCGACGACTTGGTCTGATGACGACGGCGTGACGTCAACTGTGTAAGAATTGCATGACGACGATTGCGGGAGACAGCTTGGCGACGACTTGGTTTGATGACGATGGCGTGACATCAACTGTGTAAGAATTGCATGACGACGATTGCGGGAGACAGCTTGGCGACGACTTGGTTTGATGACGACGGCGTGACATCAACTGTGTAAGAATTGCATGACGACGATTGCGGAAGACAGCTTGGCGACGACTTGGTCTGATGACGACGGCGTGACGTCAACTGTGTAAGAATTGCATGACGACGATTGCGGGAGACAGCTTGGCGACGACTTGGTTTGATGACGATGGCGTGACATCAACTGTGTAAGAATTGCATGACGATGATTGCGGGAGACAGCTTGGCGACGACATGGTTTGATGACGACGGCGTGACATCAACTGTGTAAGAATTGCATGACGACGATTGCGGGAGACAGCTTGGCGACGACTTGGTTTGATGACGACGGCGTGACATCAACTGTGTAAGAATTGCATGATGACGATTGCGGGAGATAGCATGGCGACGACTTGGTTTGATGACGACGGCGTGACATCAACTGTGTAAGAATTGCATGACGACGATTGCGGGAGATAGCTTGGCGACGACTTGGTTTGATGACGACGGCGTGACATCAACTGTGTAAGAATTGCATGACGGCGATTGCGGGAGACAGCTTGGCGACGACTTGGTTTGATGACGACGGCGTGACATCAACTGTGTAAGAATTGCATGACGACGATTGCGGGAGATAGCTTGGCGACGACTTGGTTTGATGACGACGGCGTGATATCAACTGTGTAAGAATTGCATGACGACGATTGCGAGAGACAGCTTGGCGACGACTTGGTTTGATGACGACGGCGTGACATCAACTGTGTAAGAATTGCATGACGACGATTGCGGGAGACAGCTTGGCGACGACTTGGTTTGATGACGACGGCGTGACATCAACTGTGTAAGAATTGCATGACAACGATTGCGGGAGACAGCTTGGCGACGACTTGGTTTGATGACGACGGCGTGACATCAACTGTGTAAGAATTGCATGACGACGATTGCGGGAGACAGCTTGGCGACGACTTGGTTTGATGACGACGGCGTGACATCAACTGTGTAAGAATTGCATGACGACGATTGCGGGAGACAGCTTGGCGACGACTTGGTTTGATGACGACGGCGTGACATCAACTGTGTAAGAATTGCATGACGACGATTGCGGGAGACAGCTTGGCGACGACTTGGTTTGATGACGATGGCGTGACATCAACTGTGTAAGAATTGCATGACGACGATTGCGGGAGACAGCTTGGCGACGACTTGGTTTGATGACGACGGCGTGACATCAACTGTGTAAGAATTGCGTGACGACGATTGCGGGAGACAGGTTGGCGACGACTTGGTTTGATGACGACGGCGTGACATCAACTGTGTAAGAATTGCATGACGACGATTGCGGGAGATAGCTTGGCGACGACTTGGTTTGATGACGACGGCGTGACATCAACTGTGTAAGAATTGCATGACGACGATTGCGGGAGATAGCTTGGCGACGACTTGGTTTGATAACGACGGCGTGACATCAACTGTGTAAGAATTGCATGACGACGATTGCGGTAGACAGCTTGGCGACGACTTGGTCTGATGACGACGGCGTGACGTCAACTGTGTAAGAATTGCATGACGACGATTGCGGGAGACAGCTTGGCGACGACTTGGTTTGATGACGATGGCGTGACATCAACTGTGTAAGAATTGCATGACGACGATTGCGGGAGACAGGTTGGCGACGACTTGGTTTGATGACGACGGCGTGACATCAACTGTGTAAGAATTGCATGACGACGATTGCGGGAGACAGCTTGGCGACGACTTGGTTTGATGACGACGGCGTGACATCAACTGTGTAAGAATTGCATGACGACGATTGCGGGAGACAGCTTGGCGACGACTTGGTTTGATGACGACGGCGTGACATCAACTGTGTAAGAATTGCATGACGACGATTGCGGGAGACAGCTTGGCGACGACTTGGTTTGATGACGGCGGCGTGACATCAACTGTGTAAGAATTGCATGACGACGATTGCGGGAGACAGCTTGGCGACGACTTGGTTTGATGACGACGGCGTGACATCAACTGTGTAAGAATTGCATGACGACGATTGCGGGAGACAGCTTGGCGACGACTTGGTTTGATGACGACGGCGTGACATCAACTGTGTAAGAATTGCATGACGACGATTGCGGGAGACAGCTTGGCGACGACTTGGTCTGATGACGACGGCGTGACGTCAACTGTGTAAGAATTGCATGACGACGATTGCGGGAGACAGCTTGGCGACGACTTGGTTTGATGACGACGGCGTGACATCAACTGTGTAAGAATTGCATGACGACGATTGCGGGAGACAGCTTGGCGACGATTTGGTTTGATGACGACGGCGTGACATCAACTGTGTAAGAATTGCATGACGACGATTGCGGGAGACAGCTTGGCGACGACTTGGTTTGATGACGATGGCGTGACATCAACTGTGTAAGAATTGCATGACGACGATTGCGGGAGACAGCTTGGCGACGACTTGGTTTGATGACGACGGCGTGCATCAACTGTGTAAGAATTGCGTGACGACGATTGCGGGAGACAGGTTGGCGACGACTTGGTTTGATGACGACGGCGTGACATCAACTGTGTAAGAATTGCATGACGACGATTGCGGGAGATAGCTTGGCGACGACTTGGTCTGATGACGACGGCGTGACGTCAACTGTGTAAGAATTGCATGACGACGATTGCGGGAGACAGCTTGGCGACGACTTGGTTTGATGACGATGGCGTGACATCAACTGTGTAAGAATTGCATGACGACGATTGCGGGAGACAGCTTGGCGACGACTTGGTTTGATGACGACGGCGTGACATCAACTGTGTAAGAATTGCATGACGACGATTGCGGAAGACAGCTTGGCGACGACTTGGTCTGATGACGACGGCGTGACGTCAACTGTGTAAGAATTGCATGACGACGATTGCGGGAGACAGCTTGGCGACGACTTGGTTTGATGACGATGGCGTGACATCAACTGTGTAAGAATTGCATGACGATGATTGCGGGAGACAGCTTGGCGACGACATGGTTTGATGACGACGGCGTGACATCAACTGTGTAAGAATTGCATGACGACGATTGCGGGAGACAGCTTGGCGACGACTTGGTTTGATGACGACGGCGTGACATCAACTGTGTAAGAATTGCATGATGACGATTGCGGGAGATAGCATGGCGACGACTTGGTTTGATGACGACGGCGTGACATCAACTGTGTAAGAATTGCATGACGACGATTGCGGGAGATAGCTTGGCGACGACTTGGTTTGATGACGACGGCGTGACATCAACTGTGTAAGAATTGCATGACGGCGATTGCGGGAGACAGCTTGGCGACGACTTGGTTTGATGACGACGGCGTGACATCAACTGTGTAAGAATTGCATGACGACGATTGCGGGAGATAGCTTGGCGACGACTTGGTTTGATGACGACGGCGTGATATCAACTGTGTAAGAATTGCATGACGACGATTGCGAGAGACAGCTTGGCGACGACTTGGTTTGATGACGACGGCGTGACATCAACTGTGTAAGAATTGCATGACGACGATTGCGGGAGACAGCTTGGCGACGACTTGGTTTGATGACGACGGCGTGACATCAACTGTGTAAGAATTGCATGACAACGATTGCGGGAGACAGCTTGGCGACGACTTGGTTTGATGACGACGGCGTGACATCAACTGTGTAAGAATTGCATGACGACGATTGCGGGAGACAGCTTGGCGACGACTTGGTTTGATGACGACGGCGTGACATCAACTGTGTAAGAATTGCATGACGACGATTGCGGGAGACAGCTTGGCGACGACTTGGTTTGATGACGACGGCGTGACATCAACTGTGTAAGAATTGCATGACGACGATTGCGGGAGACAGCTTGGCGACGACTTGGTTTGATGACGATGGCGTGACATCAACTGTGTAAGAATTGCATGACGACGATTGCGGGAGACAGCTTGGCGACGACTTGGTTTGATGACGACGGCGTGACATCAACTGTGTAAGAATTGCGTGACGACGATTGCGGGAGACAGGTTGGCGACGACTTGGTTTGATGACGACGGCGTGACATCAACTGTGTAAGAATTGCATGACGACGATTGCGGGAGATAGCTTGGCGACGACTTGGTTTGATGACGACGGCGTGACATCAACTGTGTAAGAATTGCATGACGACGATTGCGGGAGATAGCTTGGCGACGACTTGGTTTGATAACGACGGCGTGACATCAACTGTGTAAGAATTGCATGACGACGATTGCGGTAGACAGCTTGGCGACGACTTGGTCTGATGACGACGGCGTGACGTCAACTGTGTAAGAATTGCATGACGACGATTGCGGGAGACAGCTTGGCGACGACTTGGTTTGATGACGATGGCGTGACATCAACTGTGTAAGAATTGCATGACGACGATTGCGGGAGACAGGTTGGCGACGACTTGGTTTGATGACGACGGCGTGACATCAACTGTGTAAGAATTGCATGACGACGATTGCGGGAGACAGCTTGGCGACGACTTGGTTTGATGACGACGGCGTGACATCAACTGTGTAAGAATTGCATGACGACGATTGCGGGAGACAGCTTGGCGACGACTTGGTTTGATGACGACGGCGTGACATCAACTGTGTAAGAATTGCATGACGACGATTGCGGGAGACAGCTTGGCGACGACTTGGTTTGATGACGGCGGCGTGACATCAACTGTGTAAGAATTGCATGACGACGATTGCGGGAGACAGCTTGGCGACGACTTGGTTTGATGACGACGGCGTGACATCAACTGTGTAAGAATTGCATGACGACGATTGCGGGAGACAGCTTGGCGACGACTTGGTTTGATGACGACGGCGTGACATCAACTGTGTAAGAATTGCATGACGACGATTGCGGGAGACAGCTTGGCGACGACTTGGTCTGATGACGACGGCGTGACGTCAACTGTGTAAGAATTGCATGACGACGATTGCGGGAGACAGCTTGGCGACGACTTGGTTTGATGACGATGGCGTGACATCAACTGTGTAAGAATTGCATGACGACGATTTCGGGAGACAGCTTGGCGACGACTTGGTTTGATGACGACGGCGTGACATCAACTGTGTAAGAATTGCATGACGACGATTGCGGGAGACAGCTTGGCGACGACTTGGTTTGATGACGACGGCGTGACATCAACTGTGTAAGAATTGCATGACGACGATTGTGGGAGACAGCTTGGCGACGACTTGGTTTGATGACGACGGCGTGACATCAACTGTGTAAGAATTGCATGACGACGATTGCGGGAGACAGCTTGGCGACGACTTGGTTTGATGACGGCGGCGTGACATCAACTGTGTAAGAATTGCATGACGACGATTGCGGGAGACAGCTTGGCGACGACTTGGTTTGATGACGACGGCGTGACATCAACTGTGTAAGAATTGCATGACGACGATTGCGGGAGATAGCATGGCGACGACTTGGTTTGATGACGACGGCGTGACATCAACTGTGTAAGAATTGCATGACGACGATTGCGGGAGATAACTTGGCGACGACTTGGTTTGATGACGACGGCGTGACATCAACTGTGTAAGAATTGCATGACGGCGATTGCGGGAGACAGCTTGGCGACGACTTGGTTTGATGACGACGGCGTGACATCAACTGTGTAAGAATTGCATGACGACTATTGCGGGAGATAGCTTGGCGACGACTTGGTTTGATGACGACGGCGTGACATCAACTGTGTAAGAATTGCATGACGACGATTGCGAGAGACAGCTTGGCGACGACTTGGTTTGATGACGACGGCGTGACATCAACTGTGTAAGAATTGCATGACGACGATTGCGGGAGACAGCTTGGCGACGACTTGGTTTGATGACGACGGCGTGACATCAACTGTGTAAGAATTGCATGACGACGATTGCGGGAGACAGCTTGGCGACGACTTGGTTTGATGACGACGGCGTGACATCAACTGTGTAAGAATTGCATGACGACGATTGCGGGAGACAGCTTGGCGACGACTTGGTTTGATGACGACGGCGTGACATCAACTGTGTAAGAATTGCATGACGACGATTGCGGGAGACAGCTTGGCGACGACTTGGTTTGATGACGACGGCGTGACATCAACTGTGTAAGAATTGCATGACGACGATTGCGGGAGACAGCTTGGCGACGACTTGGTTTGATGACGATGGCGTGACATCAACTGTGTAAGAATTGAATGACGACGATTGCGGGAGACAGCTTGGCGACGACTTGGTTTGATGACGACGGCGTGACATCAACTGTGTAAGAATTGCGTGACGACGATTGCGGGAGACAGCTTGGCGACGACTTGGTTTGATGACGACGGCGTGACATCAACTGTGTAAGAATTGCATGACGACGATTGCGGGAGATAGCTTGGCGACGACTTGGTTTGATGACGACGGCGTGACATCAACTGTGTAAGAATTGCATGACGACGATTGCGGGAGATAGCTTGGCGACGACTTGGTTTGATGACGACGGCGTGACATCAACTGTGTAAGAATTGCATGACGACGATTGCGGGAGACAGCTTGGCGACGACTTGGTTTGATGACGACGGCGTAACATCAACTGTGTAAGAATTGCATGACGACGATTGCGGGAGACAGCTTGGCGACGACTTGGTTTGATGACGACGGCATGACATCAACTGTGTAAGAATTGCATGACGACGATTGCGGGAGACAGCTTGGCGACGACTTGGTTTGATGACGACGGCGTGACATCAACTGTGTAAGAATTGCATGACGACGATTGCGGGAGATAGCTTGGCGACGACTTGGTTTGATGACGACGGCGTGACATCAACTGTGTAAGAATTGCATGACGACGATTGCGGGAGATAGCTTGGCGACGACTTGGTTTGATGACGACGGCGTGACATCAACGGTGTAAGAATTGCATGACGACGATTGCGGGAGATAGCTTGGCGACGACTTGGTTTGATGACGACGGCGTGACATCAACTGTGTAAGAATTGCATGACGACGACTGCGGGAGACCGCTTGGCGACGACTTGGTTTGATGACGACGGCACACATCAACTGTGTAATTGCATGACGACGATTGCGGGAGATAGCTTGGCGACGACTTGGTTTGATGACGACGACGTGACATCAACTGTGTAAGAATTGCATGACGACGATTGCGGGAGACAGCTTGGCGACGACTTGGTTTGATGACGACGGCGTGACATCAACTGTGTAAGAATTGCATGACGACGATTGCGGAAGACAGCTTGGCGACGACTTGGTCTGATGACGACGGCGTGACGTCAACTGTGTAAGAATTGCATGACGACGATTGCGGGAGACAGCTTGGCGACGACTTGGTTTGATGACGATGGCGTGACATCAACTGTGTAAGAATTGCATGACGATGATTGCGGGAGACAGCTTGGCGACGACATGGTTTGATGACGACGGCGTGACATCAACTGTGTAAGAATTGCATGACGACGATTGCGGGAGACAGCTTGGCGACGACTTGGTTTGATGACGACGGCGTGACATCAACTGTGTAAGAATTGCATGATGACGATTGCGGGAGATAGCATGGCGACGACTTGGTTTGATGACGACGGCGTGACATCAACTGTGTAAGAATTGCATGACGACGATTGCGGGAGATAGCTTGGCGACGACTTGGTTTGATGACGACGGCGTGACATCAACTGTGTAAGAATTGCATGACGGCGATTGCGGGAGACAGCTTGGCGACGACTTGGTTTGATGACGACGGCGTGACATCAACTGTGTAAGAATTGCATGACGACGATTGCGGGAGATAGCTTGGCGACGACTTGGTTTGATGACGACGGCGTGATATCAACTGTGTAAGAATTGCATGACGACGATTGCGAGAGACAGCTTGGCGACGACTTGGTTTGATGACGACGGCGTGACATCAACTGTGTAAGAATTGCATGACGACGATTGCGGGAGACAGCTTGGCGACGACTTGGTTTGATGACGACGGCGTGACATCAACTGTGTAAGAATTGCATGACAACGATTGCGGGAGACAGCTTGGCGACGACTTGGTTTGATGACGACGGCGTGACATCAACTGTGTAAGAATTGCATGACGACGATTGCGGGAGACAGCTTGGCGACGACTTGGTTTGATGACGACGGCGTGACATCAACTGTGTAAGAATTGCATGACGACGATTGCGGGAGACAGCTTGGCGACGACTTGGTTTGATGACGACGGCGTGACATCAACTGTGTAAGAATTGCATGACGACGATTGCGGGAGACAGCTTGGCGACGACTTGGTTTGATGACGATGGCGTGACATCAACTGTGTAAGAATTGCATGACGACGATTGCGGGAGACAGCTTGGCGACGACTTGGTTTGATGACGACGGCGTGACATCAACTGTGTAAGAATTGCGTGACGACGATTGCGGGAGACAGGTTGGCGACGACTTGGTTTGATGACGACGGCGTGACATCAACTGTGTAAGAATTGCATGACGACGATTGCGGGAGATAGCTTGGCGACGACTTGGTTTGATGACGACGGCGTGACATCAACTGTGTAAGAATTGCATGACGACGATTGCGGGAGATAGCTTGGCGACGACTTGGTTTGATAACGACGGCGTGACATCAACTGTGTAAGAATTGCATGACGACGATTGCGGTAGACAGCTTGGCGACGACTTGGTCTGATGACGACGGCGTGACGTCAACTGTGTAAGAATTGCATGACGACGATTGCGGGAGACAGCTTGGCGACGACTTGGTTTGATGACGATGGCGTGACATCAACTGTGTAAGAATTGCATGACGACGATTGCGGGAGACAGCTTGGCGACGACTTGGTTTGATGACGACGGCGTGACATCAACTGTGTAAGAATTGCATGACGACGATTGCGGGAGACAGCTTGGCGACGACTTGGTTTGATGACGACGGCGTGACATCAACTGTGTAAGAATTGCATGACGACGATTGCGGGAGACAGCTTGGCGACGACTTGGTTTGATGACGACGGCGTGACATCAACTGTGTAAGAATTGCATGACGACGATTGCGGGAGACAGCTTGGCGACGACTTGGTTTGATGACGGCGGCGTGACATCAACTGTGTAAGAATTGCATGACGACGATTGCGGGAGACAGCTTGGCGACGACTTGGTTTGATGACGACGGCGTGACATCAACTGTGTAAGAATTGCATGACGACGATTGCGGGAGACAGCTTGGCGACGACTTGGTTTGATGACGACGGCGTGACATCAACTGTGTAAGAATTGCATGACGACGATTGCGGGAGACAGCTTGGCGACGACTTGGTCTGATGACGACGGCGTGACGTCAACTGTGTAAGAATTGCATGACGACGATTGCGGGAGACAGCTTGGCGACGACTTGGTTTGATGACGATGGCGTGACATCAACTGTGTAAGAATTGCATGACGACGATTTCGGGAGACAGCTTGGCGACGACTTGGTTTGATGACGACGGCGTGACATCAACTGTGTAAGAATTGCATGACGACGATTGCGGGAGACAGCTTGGCGACGACTTGGTTTGATGACGACGGCGTGACATCAACTGTGTAAGAATTGCATGACGACGATTGCGGGAGACAGCTTGGCGACGACTTGGTTTGATGACGACGGCGTGACATCAACTGTGTAAGAATTGCATGACGACGATTGCGGGAGACAGCTTGGCGACGACTTGGTTTGATGACGGCGGCGTGACATCAACTGTGTAAGAATTGCATGACGACGATTGCGGGAGACAGCTTGGCGACGACTTGGTTTGATGACGACGGCGTGACATCAACTGTGTAAGAATTGCATGACGACGATTGCGGGAGATAGCATGGCGACGACTTGGTTTGATGACGACGGCGTGACATCAACTGTGTAAGAATTGCATGACGACGATTGCGGGAGATAACTTGGCGACGACTTGGTTTGATGACGACGGCGTGACATCAACTGTGTAAGAATTGCATGACGGCGATTGCGGGAGACAGCTTGGCGACGACTTGGTTTGATGACGACGGCGTGACATCAACTGTGTAAGAATTGCATGACGACTATTGCGGGAGATAGCTTGGCGACGACTTGGTTTGATGACGACGGCGTGACATCAACTGTGTAAGAATTGCATGACGACGATTGCGAGAGACAGCTTGGCGACGACTTGGTTTGATGACGACGGCGTGACATCAACTGTGTAAGAATTGCATGACGACGATTGCGGGAGACAGCTTGGCGACGACTTGGTTTGATGACGACGGCGTGACATCAACTGTGTAAGAATTGCATGACGACGATTGCGGGAGACAGCTTGGCGACGACTTGGTTTGATGACGACGGCGTGACATCAACTGTGTAAGAATTGCATGACGACGATTGCGGGAGACAGCTTGGCGACGACTTGGTTTGATGACGACGGCGTGACATCAACTGTGTAAGAATTGCATGACGACGATTGCGGGAGACAGCTTGGCGACGACTTGGTCTGATGACGACGGCGTGACGTCAACTGTGTAAGAATTGCATGACGACGATTGCGGGAGACAGCTTGGCGACGACTTGGTTTGATGACGATGGCGTGACATCAACTGTGTAAGAATTGCATGACGACGATTGCGGGAGACAGCTTGGCGACGACTTGGTTTGATGACGACGGCGTGACATCAACTGTGTAAGAATTGCATGACGACGATTGCGGGAGACAGCTTGGCGACGACTTGGTTTGATGACGACGGCGTGACATCAACTGTGTAAGAATTGCATGATGACGATTGCGGGAGATAGCATGGCGACGACTTGGTTTGATGACGACGGCGTGACATCAACTGTGTAAGAATTGCATGACGACGATTGCGGGAGATAGCTTGGCGACGACTTGGTTTGATGACGACGGCGTGACATCAACTGTGTAAGAATTGCATGACGGCGATTGCGGGAGACAGCTTGGCGACGACTTGGTTTGATGACGACGGCGTGACAAAAACTGTGTAAGAATTGCATGACGACGATTGCGGGAGATAGCTTGGCGACGACTTGGTTTGATGACGACGGCGTGATATCAACTGTGTAAGAATTGCATGACGACGATTGCGAGAGACAGCTTGGCGACGACTTGGTTTGATGACGACGGCGTGACATCAACTGTGTAAGAATTGCATGACGACGATTGCGGGAGACAGCTTGGCGACGACTTGGTTTGATGACGACGGCGTGACATCAACTGTGTAAGAATTGCATGACGACGATTGCGGGAGACAGCTTGGCGACGACTTGGTTTGATGACGACGGCGTGACATCAACTGTGTAAGAATTGCATGACGACGATTGCGGGAGACAGCTTGGCGACGACTTGGTTTGATGACGACGGCGTGACATCAACTGTGTAAGAATTGCATGACGACGATTGCGGGAGACAGCTTGGCGACGATTTGGTTTGATGACGACGGCGTGACATCAACTGTGTAAGAATTGCATGACGACGATTGCGGGAGACAGCTTGGCGACGACTTGGTTTGATGACGATGGCGTGACATCAACTGTGTAAGAATTGCATGACGACGATTGCGGGAGACAGCTTGGCGACGACTTGGTTTGATGACGACGGCGTGCATCAACTGTGTAAGAATTGCGTGACGACGATTGCGGGAGACAGGTTGGCGACGACTTGGTTTGATGACGACGGCGTGACATCAACTGTGTAAGAATTGCATGACGACGATTGCGGGAGATAGCTTGGCGACGACTTGGTCTGATGACGACGGCGTGACGTCAACTGTGTAAGAATTGCATGACGACGATTGCGGGAGACAGCTTGGCGACGACTTGGTTTGATGACGATGGCGTGACATCAACTGTGTAAGAATTGCATGACGACGATTGCGGGAGACAGCTTGGCGACGACTTGGTTTGATGACGACGGCGTGACATCAACTGTGTAAGAATTGCATGACGACGATTGCGGAAGACAGCTTGGCGACGACTTGGTCTGATGACGACGGCGTGACGTCAACTGTGTAAGAATTGCATGACGACGATTGCGGGAGACAGCTTGGCGACGACTTGGTTTGATGACGATGGCGTGACATCAACTGTGTAAGAATTGCATGACGATGATTGCGGGAGACAGCTTGGCGACGACATGGTTTGATGACGACGGCGTGACATCAACTGTGTAAGAATTGCATGACGACGATTGCGGGAGACAGCTTGGCGACGACTTGGTTTGATGACGACGGCGTGACATCAACTGTGTAAGAATTGCATGATGACGATTGCGGGAGATAGCATGGCGACGACTTGGTTTGATGACGACGGCGTGACATCAACTGTGTAAGAATTGCATGACGACGATTGCGGGAGATAGCTTGGCGACGACTTGGTTTGATGACGACGGCGTGACATCAACTGTGTAAGAATTGCATGACGGCGATTGCGGGAGACAGCTTGGCGACGACTTGGTTTGATGACGACGGCGTGACATCAACTGTGTAAGAATTGCATGACGACGATTGCGGGAGATAGCTTGGCGACGACTTGGTTTGATGACGACGGCGTGATATCAACTGTGTAAGAATTGCATGACGACGATTGCGAGAGACAGCTTGGCGACGACTTGGTTTGATGACGACGGCGTGACATCAACTGTGTAAGAATTGCATGACGACGATTGCGGGAGACAGCTTGGCGACGACTTGGTTTGATGACGACGGCGTGACATCAACTGTGTAAGAATTGCATGACAACGATTGCGGGAGACAGCTTGGCGACGACTTGGTTTGATGACGACGGCGTGACATCAACTGTGTAAGAATTGCATGACGACGATTGCGGGAGACAGCTTGGCGACGACTTGGTTTGATGACGACGGCGTGACATCAACTGTGTAAGAATTGCATGACGACGATTGCGGGAGACAGCTTGGCGACGACTTGGTTTGATGACGACGGCGTGACATCAACTGTGTAAGAATTGCATGACGACGATTGCGGGAGACAGCTTGGCGACGACTTGGTTTGATGACGATGGCGTGACATCAACTGTGTAAGAATTGCATGACGACGATTGCGGGAGACAGCTTGGCGACGACTTGGTTTGATGACGACGGCGTGACATCAACTGTGTAAGAATTGCGTGACGACGATTGCGGGAGACAGGTTGGCGACGACTTGGTTTGATGACGACGGCGTGACATCAACTGTGTAAGAATTGCATGACGACGATTGCGGGAGATAGCTTGGCGACGACTTGGTTTGATGACGACGGCGTGACATCAACTGTGTAAGAATTGCATGACGACGATTGCGGGAGATAGCTTGGCGACGACTTGGTTTGATAACGACGGCGTGACATCAACTGTGTAAGAATTGCATGACGACGATTGCGGTAGACAGCTTGGCGACGACTTGGTCTGATGACGACGGCGTGACGTCAACTGTGTAAGAATTGCATGACGACGATTGCGGGAGACAGCTTGGCGACGACTTGGTTTGATGACGATGGCGTGACATCAACTGTGTAAGAATTGCATGACGACGATTGCGGGAGACAGGTTGGCGACGACTTGGTTTGATGACGACGGCGTGACATCAACTGTGTAAGAATTGCATGACGACGATTGCGGGAGACAGCTTGGCGACGACTTGGTTTGATGACGACGGCGTGACATCAACTGTGTAAGAATTGCATGACGACGATTGCGGGAGACAGCTTGGCGACGACTTGGTTTGATGACGACGGCGTGACATCAACTGTGTAAGAATTGCATGACGACGATTGCGGGAGACAGCTTGGCGACGACTTGGTTTGATGACGGCGGCGTGACATCAACTGTGTAAGAATTGCATGACGACGATTGCGGGAGACAGCTTGGCGACGACTTGGTTTGATGACGACGGCGTGACATCAACTGTGTAAGAATTGCATGACGACGATTGCGGGAGACAGCTTGGCGACGACTTGGTTTGATGACGACGGCGTGACATCAACTGTGTAAGAATTGCATGACGACGATTGCGGGAGACAGCTTGGCGACGACTTGGTCTGATGACGACGGCGTGACGTCAACTGTGTAAGAATTGCATGACGACGATTGCGGGAGACAGCTTGGCGACGACTTGGTTTGATGACGATGGCGTGACATCAACTGTGTAAGAATTGCATGACGACGATTTCGGGAGACAGCTTGGCGACGACTTGGTTTGATGACGACGGCGTGACATCAACTGTGTAAGAATTGCATGACGACGATTGCGGGAGACAGCTTGGCGACGACTTGGTTTGATGACGACGGCGTGACATCAACTGTGTAAGAATTGCATGACGACGATTGTGGGAGACAGCTTGGCGACGACTTGGTTTGATGACGACGGCGTGACATCAACTGTGTAAGAATTGCATGACGACGATTGCGGGAGACAGCTTGGCGACGACTTGGTTTGATGACGGCGGCGTGACATCAACTGTGTAAGAATTGCATGACGACGATTGCGGGAGACAGCTTGGCGACGACTTGGTTTGATGACGACGGCGTGACATCAACTGTGTAAGAATTGCATGACGACGATTGCGGGAGATAGCATGGCGACGACTTGGTTTGATGACGACGGCGTGACATCAACTGTGTAAGAATTGCATGACGACGATTGCGGGAGATAACTTGGCGACGACTTGGTTTGATGACGACGGCGTGACATCAACTGTGTAAGAATTGCATGACGGCGATTGCGGGAGACAGCTTGGCGACGACTTGGTTTGATGACGACGGCGTGACATCAACTGTGTAAGAATTGCATGACGACTATTGCGGGAGATAGCTTGGCGACGACTTGGTTTGATGACGACGGCGTGACATCAACTGTGTAAGAATTGCATGACGACGATTGCGAGAGACAGCTTGGCGACGACTTGGTTTGATGACGACGGCGTGACATCAACTGTGTAAGAATTGCATGACGACGATTGCGGGAGACAGCTTGGCGACGACTTGGTTTGATGACGACGGCGTGACATCAACTGTGTAAGAATTGCATGACGACGATTGCGGGAGACAGCTTGGCGACGACTTGGTTTGATGACGACGGCGTGACATCAACTGTGTAAGAATTGCATGACGACGATTGCGGGAGACAGCTTGGCGACGACTTGGTTTGATGACGACGGCGTGACATCAACTGTGTAAGAATTGCATGACGACGATTGCGGGAGACAGCTTGGCGACGACTTGGTTTGATGACGACGGCGTGACATCAACTGTGTAAGAATTGCATGACGACGATTGCGGGAGACAGCTTGGCGACGACTTGGTTTGATGACGATGGCGTGACATCAACTGTGTAAGAATTGAATGACGACGATTGCGGGAGACAGCTTGGCGACGACTTGGTTTGATGACGACGGCGTGACATCAACTGTGTAAGAATTGCGTGACGACGATTGCGGGAGACAGCTTGGCGACGACTTGGTTTGATGACGACGGCGTGACATCAACTGTGTAAGAATTGCATGACGACGATTGCGGGAGATAGCTTGGCGACGACTTGGTTTGATGACGACGGCGTGACATCAACTGTGTAAGAATTGCATGACGACGATTGCGGGAGATAGCTTGGCGACGACTTGGTTTGATGACGACGGCGTGACATCAACTGTGTAAGAATTGCATGACGACGATTGCGGGAGACAGCTTGGCGACGACTTGGTTTGATGACGACGGCGTAACATCAACTGTGTAAGAATTGCATGACGACGATTGCGGGAGACAGCTTGGCGACGACTTGGTTTGATGACGACGGCATGACATCAACTGTGTAAGAATTGCATGACGACGATTGCGGGAGACAGCTTGGCGACGACTTGGTTTGATGACGACGGCGTGACATCAACTGTGTAAGAATTGCATGACGACGATTGCGGGAGATAGCTTGGCGACGACTTGGTTTGATGACGACGGCGTGACATCAACTGTGTAAGAATTGCATGACGACGATTGCGGGAGATAGCTTGGCGACGACTTGGTTTGATGACGACGGCGTGACATCAACGGTGTAAGAATTGCATGACGACGATTGCGGGAGATAGCTTGGCGACGACTTGGTTTGATGACGACGGCGTGACATCAACTGTGTAAGAATTGCATGACGACGACTGCGGGAGACCGCTTGGCGACGACTTGGTTTGATGACGACGGCACACATCAACTGTGTAATTGCATGACGACGATTGCGGGAGATAGCTTGGCGACGACTTGGTTTGATGACGACGACGTGACATCAACTGTGTAAGAATTGCATGACGACGATTGCGGGAGACAGCTTGGCGACGACTTGGTTTGATGACGACGGCGTGACATCAACTGTGTAAGAATTGCATGACGACGATTGCGGAAGACAGCTTGGCGACGACTTGGTCTGATGACGACGGCGTGACGTCAACTGTGTAAGAATTGCATGACGACGATTGCGGGAGACAGCTTGGCGACGACTTGGTTTGATGACGATGGCGTGACATCAACTGTGTAAGAATTGCATGACGATGATTGCGGGAGACAGCTTGGCGACGACATGGTTTGATGACGACGGCGTGACATCAACTGTGTAAGAATTGCATGACGACGATTGCGGGAGACAGCTTGGCGACGACTTGGTTTGATGACGACGGCGTGACATCAACTGTGTAAGAATTGCATGATGACGATTGCGGGAGATAGCATGGCGACGACTTGGTTTGATGACGACGGCGTGACATCAACTGTGTAAGAATTGCATGACGACGATTGCGGGAGATAGCTTGGCGACGACTTGGTTTGATGACGACGGCGTGACATCAACTGTGTAAGAATTGCATGACGGCGATTGCGGGAGACAGCTTGGCGACGACTTGGTTTGATGACGACGGCGTGACATCAACTGTGTAAGAATTGCATGACGACGATTGCGGGAGATAGCTTGGCGACGACTTGGTTTGATGACGACGGCGTGATATCAACTGTGTAAGAATTGCATGACGACGATTGCGAGAGACAGCTTGGCGACGACTTGGTTTGATGACGACGGCGTGACATCAACTGTGTAAGAATTGCATGACGACGATTGCGGGAGACAGCTTGGCGACGACTTGGTTTGATGACGACGGCGTGACATCAACTGTGTAAGAATTGCATGACAACGATTGCGGGAGACAGCTTGGCGACGACTTGGTTTGATGACGACGGCGTGACATCAACTGTGTAAGAATTGCATGACGACGATTGCGGGAGACAGCTTGGCGACGACTTGGTTTGATGACGACGGCGTGACATCAACTGTGTAAGAATTGCATGACGACGATTGCGGGAGACAGCTTGGCGACGACTTGGTTTGATGACGACGGCGTGACATCAACTGTGTAAGAATTGCATGACGACGATTGCGGGAGACAGCTTGGCGACGACTTGGTTTGATGACGATGGCGTGACATCAAGTGTGTAAGAATTGCATGACGACGATTGCGGGAGACAGCTTGGCGACGACTTGGTTTGATGACGACGGCGTGACATCAACTGTGTAAGAATTGCGTGACGACGATTGCGGGAGACAGGTTGGCGACGACTTGGTTTGATGACGACGGCGTGACATCAACTGTGTAAGAATTGCATGACGACGATTGCGGGAGATAGCTTGGCGACGACTTGGTTTGATGACGACGGCGTGACATCAACTGTGTAAGAATTGCATGACGACGATTGCGGGAGATAGCTTGGCGACGACTTGGTTTGATAACGACGGCGTGACATCAACTGTGTAAGAATTGCATGACGACGATTGCGGTAGACAGCTTGGCGACGACTTGGTCTGATGACGACGGCGTGACGTCAACTGTGTAAGAATTGCATGACGACGATTGCGGGAGACAGCTTGGCGACGACTTGGTTTGATGACGATGGCGTGACATCAACTGTGTAAGAATTGCATGACGACGATTGCGGGAGACAGCTTGGCGACGACTTGGTTTGATGACGACGGCGTGACATCAACTGTGTAAGAATTGCATGACGACGATTGCGGGAGACAGCTTGGCGACGACTTGGTTTGATGACGACGGCGTGACATCAACTGTGTAAGAATTGCATGACGACGATTGCGGGAGACAGCTTGGCGACGACTTGGTTTGATGACGACGGCGTGACATCAACTGTGTAAGAATTGCATGACGACGATTGCGGGAGACAGCTTGGCGACGACTTGGTTTGATGACGGCGGCGTGACATCAACTGTGTAAGAATTGCATGACGACGATTGCGGGAGACAGCTTGGCGACGACTTGGTTTGATGACGACGGCGTGACATCAACTGTGTAAGAATTGCATGACGACGATTGCGGGAGACAGCTTGGCGACGACTTGGTTTGATGACGACGGCGTGACATCAACTGTGTAAGAATTGCATGACGACGATTGCGGGAGACAGCTTGGCGACGACTTGGTCTGATGACGACGGCGTGACGTCAACTGTGTAAGAATTGCATGACGACGATTGCGGGAGACAGCTTGGCGACGACTTGGTTTGATGACGATGGCGTGACATCAACTGTGTAAGAATTGCATGACGACGATTTCGGGAGACAGCTTGGCGACGACTTGGTTTGATGACGACGGCGTGACATCAACTGTGTAAGAATTGCATGACGACGATTGCGGGAGACAGCTTGGCGACGACTTGGTTTGATGACGACGGCGTGACATCAACTGTGTAAGAATTGCATGACGACGATTGCGGGAGACAGCTTGGCGACGACTTGGTTTGATGACGACGGCGTGACATCAACTGTGTAAGAATTGCATGACGACGATTGCGGGAGACAGCTTGGCGACGACTTGGTTTGATGACGGCGGCGTGACATCAACTGTGTAAGAATTGCATGACGACGATTGCGGGAGACAGCTTGGCGACGACTTGGTTTGATGACGACGGCGTGACATCAACTGTGTAAGAATTGCATGACGACGATTGCGGGAGATAGCATGGCGACGACTTGGTTTGATGACGACGGCGTGACATCAACTGTGTAAGAATTGCATGACGACGATTGCGGGAGATAACTTGGCGACGACTTGGTTTGATGACGACGGCGTGACATCAACTGTGTAAGAATTGCATGACGGCGATTGCGGGAGACAGCTTGGCGACGACTTGGTTTGATGACGACGGCGTGACATCAACTGTGTAAGAATTGCATGACGACTATTGCGGGAGATAGCTTGGCGACGACTTGGTTTGATGACGACGGCGTGACATCAACTGTGTAAGAATTGCATGACGACGATTGCGAGAGACAGCTTGGCGACGACTTGGTTTGATGACGACGGCGTGACATCAACTGTGTAAGAATTGCATGACGACGATTGCGGGAGACAGCTTGGCGACGACTTGGTTTGATGACGACGGCGTGACATCAACTGTGTAAGAATTGCATGACGACGATTGCGGGAGACAGCTTGGCGACGACTTGGTTTGATGACGACGGCGTGACATCAACTGTGTAAGAATTGCATGACGACGATTGCGGGAGACAGCTTGGCGACGACTTGGTTTGATGACGACGGCGTGACATCAACTGTGTAAGAATTGCATGACGACGATTGCGGGAGACAGCTTGGCGACGACTTGGTTTGATGACGACGGCGTGACATCAACTGTGTAAGAATTGCATGACGACGATTGCGGGAGACAGCTTGGCGACGACTTGGTTTGATGACGATGGCGTGACATCAACTGTGTAAGAATTGAATGACGACGATTGCGGGAGACAGCTTGGCGACGACTTGGTTTGATGACGACGGCGTGACATCAACTGTGTAAGAATTGCGTGACGACGATTGCGGGAGACAGCTTGGCGACGACTTGGTTTGATGACGACGGCGTGACATCAACTGTGTAAGAATTGCATGACGACGATTGCGGGAGATAGCTTGGCGACGACTTGGTTTGATGACGACGGCGTGACATCAACTGTGTAAGAATTGCATGACGACGATTGCGGGAGATAGCTTGGCGACGACTTGGTTTGATGACGACGGCGTGACATCAACTGTGTAAGAATTGCATGACGACGATTGCGGGAGACAGCTTGGCGACGACTTGGTTTGATGACGACGGCGTAACATCAACTGTGTAAGAATTGCATGACGACGATTGCGGGAGACAGCTTGGCGACGACTTGGTTTGATGACGACGGCATGACATCAACTGTGTAAGAATTGCATGACGACGATTGCGGGAGACAGCTTGGCGACGACTTGGTTTGATGACGACGGCGTGACATCAACTGTGTAAGAATTGCATGACGACGATTGCGGGAGATAGCTTGGCGACGACTTGGTTTGATGACGACGGCGTGACATCAACTGTGTAAGAATTGCATGACGACGATTGCGGGAGATAGCTTGGCGACGACTTGGTTTGATGACGACGGCGTGACATCAACGGTGTAAGAATTGCATGACGACGATTGCGGGAGATAGCTTGGCGACGACTTGGTTTGATGACGACGGCGTGACATCAACTGTGTAAGAATTGCATGACGACGACTGCGGGAGACCGCTTGGCGACGACTTGGTTTGATGACGACGGCACACATCAACTGTGTAATTGCATGACGACGATTGCGGGAGATAGCTTGGCGACGACTTGGTTTGATGACGACGACGTGACATCAACTGTGTAAGAATTGCATGACGACGATTGCGGGAGACAGCTTGGCGACGACTTGGTTTGATGACGACGGCGTGACATCAACTGTGTAAGAATTGCATGACGACGATTGCGGGAGATAGCTTGGCGAAGACTTAGTTTGATGACGACGGCGTGACATCAACTGTGTAAGAATTGCATGACGACGATTGCGGGAGATAGCTTAGCGACGACTTGGTTTGATGACGACGGCGTGACATCAACTGTGTAAGAATTGCATGACGACGATTGCGGGAGATAGCTTGGCGACGACTTGGTTTGATGACGACGGCGTGACATCAACTGTGTAAGAATTGCATGACGACGATTGCGGGAGACAGCTTGGGGACGACTTGGTTTGATGACGACGGCGTGACATCAACTGTGTAAGAATTGCATGACGACGATTGCGGGAGACAGCTTGGCAACGACTTGGTTTGATGACGACGGCGTGACATCAACTGTGTAAAAATTGCATGACGACGATTGCGGCAGACAGCTTGGCGACGATTTGGTTTGATGACGACGGCGTGACATCAACTGTGTAAGAATTGCATGACGACGATTGCGGGAGATAGCTTGGCGACGACTTGGTTTGATGACGACGGCGTGACATCAACTGTGTAAGAATTGCGTGACAACGATTGCGGGAGATAGCTTGGCGACGACTTGGTTTGATGATGACGGCGTGACATCAACTGTGTAAGAATTGCATGACGACGATTGCGGGAGATAGCTTGGCGACGACTTGGTTTGATGACGACGGCGTGACATCAACTGTGTAAGAATTGCGTGACGACGATTGCGGGAGATAGCTTGGCGACGACTTGGTTTGATGACGACGGCGTGACATCAACTGTGTAAGAATTGCATGACGACGATTGCGGGAGATAGCTTGGCGACGACTTGGTTTGATGACGACGGCGTGACATCAACTGTGTAAGAATTGCATGACGACGATTGCGGGAGATAGCTTGGCGACGACTTGGTTTGATGACGACGGCGTGACATCAACTGTGTAAGAATTGCATGACGACGATTGCGGGAGACAGCTTGGCGACGACTTGGTTTGATGACGACGGCGTGACATCAAGTCTGTAAGAATTGCATGACGACGATTGCGGGAGATAGCTTGGCGACGACTTGGTTTGATGACGACGGCGTGACATCAACTGTGTAAGAATTGCATGACGACGATTGCGGGAGATAGTTTGGCGACGACTTGGTTTGATGACGACGGCGTGACATCAACTGTGTAAGAATTGCATGACGACGATTGCGGGAGATAGCTTGGCGACGACTTGGTTTAATGACGACGGCGTGACATCAACTGTGTAAGAATTGCATGACGACGATTGCGGGAGATAGCTTGGCGACGACTTGGTTTGATGACGATGGCGTGACATCAACTCTGTAAGAATTGCATGACGACGATTGCGGGAGATAGCTTGGCGACGACTTGGTTTGATGATGACGGCGTGACATCAACTGTGTAAGAATTGCGTGACAACGATTGCGGGAGATAGCTTGGCGATGACTTGGTTTGATGACGACGGCGTGACATCAACTGTGTAAGAATTGCATGACGACGATTGCGGGAGACAGCTTGGCGACGACTTGGTTTGATGACGACGGCGTGACATCAACTGTGTAAGAATTGCATGACGACGATTGCGGGAGACAGCTTGGCGACGACTTGGTTTGATGACAACGGCGTGACATCAACTGTGTAAGAATTGCATGACGACGATTGCGGGAGATAGCTTGGCGACGACTTGGTTTGATGACGACGGCGTGACATCAACTGTGTAAGAATTGCATGACGACGATTGCGGGAGACAGCTTGGCGACGACTTGGTTTGATGACGACGGCGTGACATCAACTGTGTAAGAATTGCATGACGACGATTGCGGGAGATAGCTTGGCGACGACTTGGTTTGATGACGAAGGCGTGACATCAACTATGTAAGAATTGCGTGACGACGATTGCGGGAGATAGCTTGGCGACGACTTGGTTTGATGACGACGGCGTGACATCAACTGTGTAAGAATTGCATGACGACGATTGCGGGAGATAGCTTGGCGACGACTTGGTTTGATGACGACGGCGTGACATCAACTGTGTAAGAATTGCATGACGACAATTGAGGGAGACAGCTTGGCGCCGACTTGGTTTGATGACGACGGCGTGACATCAACTGTGTAAGAATTGCATGACGACGATTGCGGGAGACAGCTTGGCGACGACTTGGTTTGATGACGACCGCGTGACATCAACTGTGTAAGAATTGCATGACGACGATTGCGGGAGATAGCTTGGCGACGACTTGGTTTGATGACGATGGCGTGACATCAACTCTGTAAGAATTGCATGACGACGATTGCGGGAGATAGCTTGGCGACGACTTGGTTTGATGATGACGGCGTGACATCAACTGTGTAAGAATTGCGTGACAACGATTGCGGGAGATAGCTTGGCGACGACTTGGTTTGATGACGACGGCGTGACATCAACTGTGTAAGAATTGCATGACGACGATTGCGGGAGACAGCTTGGCGACGACTTGGTTTGATGACGACGGCGTGACATCAACTGTGTAAGAATTGCATGACGACGATTGCGGGAGATAGCTTGGCGACGACTTGGTTTGATGACGACGGCGTGACATCAACTGTGTAAGAATTGCATGACGACGATTGCGGGAGACAGCTTGGCGACGACTTGGTTTGATGACGACGGCGTGACATCAACTGTGTAAGAATTGCATGACGACGATTGCGGGAGACAGCTTGACGACGACTTGGTTTGATGACGATAGCGTGACATCAACTGTGTAAGAATTGCATGACGACGATTGCGGGAGACAGCTTGGCGACGACTTGGTTTGATGACGACGGCGTGACATCAACTGTGTAAGAATTGCGTGACAACGATTGCGGGAGACAGCTTGGCGACGACTTGGTTTGATGACGACGGCGTGACATCAACTGTGTAAGAATTGCATGACGACGATTGCGGGAGACAGCTTGGCGACGACTTGGTTTGATGACGACGGCATGACATCAACTGTGTAAGAATTGCATGACGACGATTGCGGGAGACAGCTTGGCGACGACTTGGTTTGATGACGACGGCGTGACATCATCTGTGTAAGAATTGCATGACGACGATTGCGGGAGATAGCTTGGCGACGACTTGGTTTGATGACGACGGCGTGACATCAACTGTGTAAGAATTGCATGACGACGATTGCGGGAGATAGCTTGGCGACGACTTGGTTTGATGACGACGGCGTGACATCAACGGTGTAAGAATTGCATGACGACGATTGCGGGAGATAGCTTGGCGACGACTTGGTTTGATGACGACGGCGTGACATCAACTGTGTAAGAATTGCATGACGACGACTGCGGGAGACCGCTTGGCGACGACTTGGTTTGATGACGACGGCACACATCAACTGTGTAATTGCATGATGACGATTGCGGGAGATAGCTTGGCGACGACTTGGTTTGATGACGACGACGTGACATCAACTGTGTAAGAATTGCATGACGACGATTGCGGGAGACAGCTTGGCGAGGACTTGGTTTGATGACGACGGCGTGACATCAACTGTGTAAGAATTGCATGACGACGATTGCGGGAGATAGCTTGGCGAACACTTAGTTTGATGACGACGGCGTGACATCAACTGTGTAAGAATTGCATGACGACGATTGCGGGAGATAGCTTAGCGACGACTTGGTTTGATGACGACGGCGTGACATCAACTGTGTAAGAATTGCATGACGAGGATTGCGGGAGATAGCTTGGCGACGACTTGGTTTGATGACGACGGCGTGACATCAACTGTGTAAGAATTGCATGACGACGATTGCGGGAGACAGCTTGGCGACGACTTGGTTTGATGACGACGGCGTGACATCAACTGTGTAAGAATTGCATGACGACGATTGCGGGAGATAGCTTGGCGACGACTTGGTTTGATGACGACGGCGTGACATCAACTGTGTAAGAATTGCATGACGACGATTGCGGGAGACAGCTTGGCGACGACTTGGTTTGATGACGACGGCGTGACATCAACTGTGTAAGAATTGCATGACGACGATTGCGGGAGATAGCTTGGCGACGACTTGGTTTGATGACGAAGGCGTGACATCAACTATGCAAGAATTGCGTGACGACGATTGCGGGAGATAGCTTGGCGACGACTTGGTTTGATGACGACGGCGTGACATCAACTGTGTAAGAATTGCATGACGACGATTGCGGGAGATAGCTTGGCGACGACTTGGTTTGATGACGACGGCGTGACATCAACTGTGTAAGAATTGCATGACGACGATTGCGGGAGATAGCTTGGCGACGACTTGGTTTGATGACGACGGCGTGACATCAACTGTGTAAGAATTGCATGACGACAATTGAGGGAGACAGCTTGGCGCCGACTTGGTTTGATGACGACGGCGTGACATCAACTGTGTAAGAATTGCATGACGACGATTGCGGGAGACAGCTTGGCGACGACTTGGTTTGATGACGACGGCGTGACATCAACTGTGTAAGAATTGCATGACGACGATTGCGGGAGATAGCTTGGCGACGACTTGGTTTGATGACGATGGCGTGACATCAACTCTGTAAGAATTGCATGACGACGATTGCGGGAGATAGCTTGGCGACGACTTGGTTTGATGATGACGGCGTGACATCAACTGTGTAAGAATTGCGCGACAACGATTGCGGGAGATAGCTTGGCGACGACTTGGTTTGATGACGACGGCGTGACATCAACTGTGTAAGAATTGCATGACGACGATTGCGGGAGACAGCTTGGCGACGACTTGGTTTGATGACGACGGCGTGACATCAACTGTGTAGGAATTGCATGACGACGATTGCGGGAGACAGCTTGGCGACGACTTGGTTTGATGACAACGGCGTGACATCAACTGTGTAAGAATTGCATGACGACGATTGCGGGAGATAGCTTGGCGACGACTTGGTTTGATGACGACGGCGTGACATCAACTGTGTAAGAATTGCATGACGACGATTGCGGGAGACAGCTTGGCGACGACTTGGTTTGATGACGACGGCGTGACATCAACTGTGTAAGAATTGCATGACGACGATTGCGGGAGACAGCTTGGCGACGACTTGGTTTGATGACGACGGCGTGACATCAACTGTGTAAGAATTGCGTGACGACGATTGCGGGAGATAGCTTGGCGACGACTTGGTTTGATGACGACGGCGTGACATCAACTGTGTAAGAATTGCGTGACAACGATTGCGGGAGATAGCTTGGCGACGACTTGGTTTGATGATGACGGCGTGACATCAACTGTGTAAGAATTGCATGACGACGATAGCGGGAGATAGCTTGGCGACGACTTGGTTTGATGACGACGGCGTGACATCAACTGTGTAAGAATTGCGTGACGACGATTGCGGGAGATAGCTTGGCGACGACTTGGTTTGATGACGACAGCGTGACATCAACTGTGTAAGAATTGCATGACGACGATTGCGGGAGATAGCTTGGCGACGACTTGGTTTGATGACGACGGCGTGACATCAACTGTGTAAGAATTGCATGACGACGATTGCGGGAGATAGCTTGGCGACGACTTGGTTTGATGACGACGGCGTGACATCAACTGTGTAAGAATTGCATGACGACGATTGCGGGAGACAGCTTGGCGACGACTTTGTTTGATGACGACGGCGTGACATCAAGTCTGTAAGAATTGCATGACGACGATTGCGGGAGATAGCTTGGCGACGACTTGGTTTGATGACGACGGCGTGACATCAACTGTGTAAGAATTGCATGACGACGATTGCGGGAGATAGTTTGGCGACGACTTGGTTTGATGACGACGGCGTGACATCAACTGTGTAAGAATTGCATGACGACGATTGCGGGAGATAGCTTGGCGACGACTTGGTTTGATGACGACGGCGTGACATCAACTGTGTAAGAATTGCATGACGACGATTGCGGGAGATAGCTTGGCGACGACTTGGTTTGATGACGATGGCGTGACATCAACTCTGTAAGAATTGCATGACGACGATTGCGGGAGATAGCTTGGCGACGACTTGGTTTGATGATGACGGCGTGACATCAACTGTGTAGGAATTGCGTGACAACGATTGCGGGAGATAGCTTGGCGACGACTTGGTTTGATGACGACGGCGTGACATCAACTGTGTAAGAATTGCATGACGACGATTGCGGGAGACAGCTTGGCGACGACTTGGTTTGATGACGACGGCGTGACATCAACTGTGTAAGAATTGCATGACGACGATTGCGGGAGACAGCTTGGCGACGACTTGGTTTGATGACAACGGCGTGACATCAACTGTGTAAGAATTGCATGACGACGATTGCGGGAGATAGCTTGGCGACGACTTGGTTTGATGACGACGGCGTGACATCAACTGTGTAAGAATTGCATGACGACGATTGCGGGAGACAGCTTGGCGACGACTTGGTTTGATGACGACGGCGTGACATCAACTGTGTAAGAATTGCATGACGACGATTGCGGGAGATAGCTTGGCGACGACTTGGTTTGATGACGAAGGCGTGACATCAACTATGTAAGAATTGCGTGACGACGATTGCGGGAGATAGCTTGGCGACGACTTGGTTTGATGACGACGGCGTGACATCAACTGTGTAAGAATTGCATGACGACGATTGCGGGAGATAGCTTGGCGACGACTTGGTTTGATGACGACGGCGTGACATCAACTGTGTAAGAATTGCATGACGACAATTGAGGGAGACAGCTTGGCGCCGACTTGGTTTGATGACGACGGCGTGACATCAACTGTGTAAGAATTGCATGACGACGATTGCGGGAGACAGCTTGGCGACGACTTGGTTTGATGACGACGGCGTGACATCAACTGTGTAAGAATTGCATGACGACGATTGCGGGAGATAGCTTGGCGACGACTTGGTTTGATGACGATGGCGTGACATCAACTCTGTAAGAATTGCATGACGACGATTGCGGGAGATAGCTTGGCGACGACTTGGTTTGATGATGACGGCGTGACATCAACTGTGTAAGAATTGCGTGACAACGATTGCGGGAGATAGCTTGGCGACGACTTGGTTTGATGACGACGGCGTGACATCAACTGTGTAAGAATTGCATGACGACGATTGCGGGAGACAGCTTGGCGACGACTTGGTTTGATGACGACGGCGTGACATCAACTGTGTAAGAATTGCATGACGACGATTGCGGGAGAAAGCTTGGCGACGACTTGGTTTGATGACAACGGCGTGACATCAACTGTGTAAGAATTGCATGACGACGATTGCGGGAGATAGCTTGGCGACGACTTGGTTTGATGACGACTGCGTGACATCAACTATGTAAGAATTGCATGACGACGATTGCGGGAGACAGCTTGGCGACGACTTGGTTTGATGACGACGGCGTGACATCAACTGTGTAAGAATTGCATGACGACGATTGCGGGAGACAGCTTGGCGACGACTTGGTTTGATGACGACGGCGTGACATCAACTGTGTAAGAATTGCATGACGACGATTGCGGGAGACAGCTTGGCGACGACTTGGTTTGATCACGACGGCGTGACATCAACTGTGTAAGAATTGCATGACGACGATTGCGGGAGACAGCTTGGCGACGACTTGGTTTGATGACGACGGCGTGACATCAACTGTGTAAGAATTGCGTGACAACGATTGCGGGAGACAGCTTGGCGACGACTTGGTTTGATGACGACGGCGTGACATCAACTGTGTAAGAATTGCATGACGACGATTGCGGGAGACAGCTTGGCGACGACTTGGTTTGATGACGACGGCATGACATCAACTGTGTAAGAATTGCATGACGACGATTGCGGGAGACAGCTTGGCGACGACTTGGTTTGATGACGACGGCGTGACATCAACTGTGTAAGAATTGCATGACGACGATTGCGGGAGATAGCTTGGCGACGACTTGGTTTGATGACGACGGCGTGACATCAACTGTGTAAGAATTGCATGACGACGATTGCGGGAGATAGTTTGGCGACGACTTGGTTTGATGACGACGGCGTGACATCAACGGTGTAAGAATTGCATGACGACGATTGCGGGAGATAGCTTGGCGACGACTTGGTTTGATGACGATGGCGTGACATCAACTGTGTAAGAATTGCATGACGACGACTGCGGGAGACCGCTTGGCGACGACTTGGTTTGATGACGATGGCGTGACATCAACTCTGTAAGAATTGCATGACGACGATTGCGGGAGATTGCTTGGCGACGACTTGGTTTGATGATGACGGCGTGACATCAACTGTGTAAGAATTGCGTGACAACGATTGCGGGAGATAGCTTGGCGACGACTTGGTTTGATGACGACGGCGTGACATCAACTGTGTAAGAATTGCATGACGACGATTGCGGGAGACAGCTTGGCGACGACTTGGTTTGATGACGACGGCGTGACATCAACTGTGTAAGAATTGCATGACGACGATTGCGGGAGACAGCTTGGCGACGACTTGGTTTGATGACAACGGCGTGACATCAACTGTGTAAGAATTGCATGACGACGATTGCGGGAGATAGCTTGGCGACGACTTGGTTTGATGACGACGGCGTGACATCAACTATGTAAGAATTGCATGACGACGATTGCGGGAGACAGCTTGGCGACGACTTGGTTTGATGACGACGGCGTGACATCAACTGTGTAAGAATTGCATGACGACGATTGCGGGAGACAGCTTGGCGACGACTTGGTTTGATGACGACGGCGTGACATCAACTGTGTAAGAATTGCATGACGACGATTGCGGGAGACAGCTTGGCGACGACTTGGTTTGATGATGACGGCGTGACATCAACTGTGTAAGAATTGCGTGACAACGATTGCGGGAGATAGCTTGGCGACGACTTGGTTTGATGACGACGGCGTGACATCAACTGTGTAAGAATTGCATGACGACGATTGCGGGAGACAGCTTGGCGACGACTTGGTTTGATGACGACGGCGTGACATCAACTGTGTAAGAATTGCGTGACAACGATTGCGGGAGACAGCTTGGCGACGACTTGGTTTGATGACGACGGCGTGACATCAACTGTGTAAGAATTGCATGACGACGATTGCGGGAGACAGCTTGGCGACGACTTGGTTTGATGACGACGGCATGACATCAACTGTGTAAGAATTGCATGACGACGATTGCGGGAGACAGCTTGGCGACGACTTGGTTTGATGACGACGGCGTGACATCAACTGTGTAAGAATTGCATGACGACGATTGCGGGAGATAGCTTGGCGACGACTTGGTTTGATGACGACGGCGTGACATCAACTGTGTAAGAATTGCATGACGACGATTGCGGGAGATAGCTTGGCGACGACTTGGTTTGATGACGACGGCGTGACATCAACGGTGTAAGAATTGCATGACGACGATTGCGGGAGATAGCTTGGCGACGACTTGGTTTGATGACGACGGCGTGACATCAACTGTGTAAGAATTGCATGACGACGACTGCGGGAGACCGCTTGGCGACGACTTGGTTTGATGACGACGGCACACATCAACTGTGTAATTGCATGACGACGATTGCGGGAGATAGCTTGGCGACGACTTGGTTTGATGACGACGACGTGACATCAACTGTGTAAGAATTGCATGACGACGATTGCGGGAGACAGCTTGGCGAGGACTTGGTTTGATGACGACGGCGTGACATCAACTGTGTAAGAATTGCATGACGACGATTGCGGGAGATAGCTTGGCGAACACTTAGTTTGATGACGACGGCGTGACATCAACTGTGTAAGAATTGCATGACGACGATTGCGGGAGATAGCTTAGCGACGACTTGGTTTGATGACGACGGCGTGACATCAACTGTGTAAGAATTGCATGACGACGATTGCGGGAGATAGCTTGGCGACGACTTGGTTTGATGACGACGGCGTGACATCAACTGTGTAAGAATTGCATGACGACGATTGCGGGAGACAGCTTGGCGACGACTTGGTTTGATGACGACGGCGTGACATCAACTGTGTAAGAATTGCATGACGACGATTGCGGGAGATAGCTTGGCGACGACTTGGTTTGATGACGACGGCGTGACATCAACTGTGTAAGAATTGCATGACGACGATTGCGGGAGACAGCTTGGCGACGACTTGGTTTGATGACGACGGCGTGACATCAACTGTGTAAGAATTGCATGACGACGATTGCGGGAGATAGCTTGGCGACGACTTGGTTTGATGACGAAGGCGTGACATCAACTATGCAAGAATTGCGTGACGACGATTGCGGGAGATAGCTTGGCGACGACTTGGTTTGATGACGACGGCGTGACATCAACTGTGTAAGAATTGCATGACGACGATTGCGGGAGATAGCTTGGCGACGACTTGGTTTGATGACGACGGCGTGACATCAACTGTGTAAGAATTGCATGACGACGATTGCGGGAGATAGCTTGGCGACGACTTGGTTTGATGACGACGGCGTGACATCAACTGTGTAAGAATTGCATGACGACAATTGAGGGAGACAGCTTGGCGCCGACTTGGTTTGATGACGACGGCGTGACATCAACTGTGTAAGAATTGCATGACGACGATTGCGGGAGACAGCTTGGCGACGACTTGGTTTGATGACGACGGCGTGACATCAACTGTGTAAGAATTGCATGACGACGATTGCGGGAGATAGCTTGGCGACGACTTGGTTTGATGACGATGGCGTGACATCAACTCTGTAAGAATTGCATGACGACGATTGCGGGAGATAGCTTGGCGACGACTTGGTTTGATGATGACGGCGTGACATCAACTGTGTAAGAATTGCGCGACAACGATTGCGGGAGATAGCTTGGCGACGACTTGGTTTGATGACGACGGCGTGACATCAACTGTGTAAGAATTGCATGACGACGATTGCGGGAGACAGCTTGGCGACGACTTGGTTTGATGACGACGGCGTGACATCAACTGTGTAGGAATTGCATGACGACGATTGCGGGAGACAGCTTGGCGACGACTTGGTTTGATGACAACGGCGTGACATCAACTGTGTAAGAATTGCATGACGACGATTGCGGGAGATAGCTTGGCGACGACTTGGTTTGATGACGACGGCGTGACATCAACTGTGTAAGAATTGCATGACGACGATTGCGGGAGACAGCTTGGCGACGACTTGGTTTGATGACGACGGCGTGACATCAACTGTGTAAGAATTGCATGACGACGATTGCGGGAGACAGCTTGGCGACGACTTGGTTTGATGACGACGGCGTGACATCAACTGTGTAAGAATTGCGTGACGACGATTGCGGGAGATAGCTTGGCGACGACTTGGTTTGATGACGACGGCGTGACATCAACTGTGTAAGAATTGCGTGACAACGATTGCGGGAGATAGCTTGGCGACGACTTGGTTTGATGATGACGGCGTGACATCAACTGTGTAAGAATTGCATGACGACGATTGCGGGAGATAGCTTGGCGACGACTTGGTTTGATGACGACGGCGTGACATCAACTGTGTAAGAATTGCGTGACGACGATTGCGGGAGATAGCTTGGCGACGACTTGGTTTGATGACGACAGCGTGACATCAACTGTGTAAGAATTGCATGACGACGATTGCGGGACATAGCTTGGCGACGACTTGGTTTGATGACGACGGCGTGACATCAACTGTGTAAGAATTGCATGACGACGATTGCGGGAGATAGCTTGGCGACGACTTGGTTTGATGACGACGGCGTGACATCAACTGTGTAAGAATTGCATGACGACGATTGCGGGAGACAGCTTGGCGACGACTTTGTTTGATGACGACGGCGTGACATCAAGTCTGTAAGAATTGCATGACGACGATTGCGGGAGATAGCTTGGCGACGACTTGGTTTGATGACGACGGCGTGACATCAACTGTGTAAGAATTGCATGACGACGATTGCGGGAGATAGTTTGGCGACGACTTGGTTTGATGACGACGGCGTGACATCAACTGTGTAAGAATTGCATGACGACGATTGCGGGAGATAGCTTGGCGACGACTTGGTTTGATGACGACGGCGTGACATCAACTGTGTAAGAATTGCATGACGACGATTGCGGGAGATAGCTTGGCGACGACTTGGTTTGATGACGATGGCGTGACATCAACTCTGTAAGAATTGCATGACGACGATTGCGGGAGATAGCTTGGCGACGACTTGGTTTGATGATGACGGCGTGACATCAACGGTGTAGGAATTGCGTGACAACGATTGCGGGAGATAGCTTGGCGAGGACTTGGTTTGATGACGACGGCGTGACATCAACTGTGTAAGAATTGCATGACGACGATTGCGGGAGACAGCTTGGCGACGACTTGGTTTGATGACGACGGCGTGACATCAACTGTGTAAGAATTGCATGACGACGATTGCGGGAGACAGCTTGGCGACTAGGTTTGATGACAACGGCGTGACATCAACTGTGTAAGAATTGCATGACGACGATTGCGGGAGATAGCTTGGCGACGACTTGGTTTGATGACGACGGCGTGACATCAACTGTGTAAGAATTGCATGACGACGATTGCGGGAGACAGCTTGGCGACGACTTGGTTTGATGACGACGGCGTGACATCAACTGTGTAAGAATTGCATGACGACGATTGCGGGAGATAGCTTGGCGACGACTTGGTTTGATGACGAAGGCGTGACATCAACTATGTAAGAATTGCGTGACGACGATTGCGGGAGATAGCTTGGCGACGACTTGGTTTGATGACGACGGCGTGACATCAACTGTGTAAGAATTGCATGACGACGATTGCGGGAGATAGCTTGGCGACGACTCGGTTTGATGACGACGGCGTGACATCAACTGTGTAAGAATTGCATGACGACAATTGAGGGAGACAGCTTGGCGCCGACTTGGTTTGATGACGACGGCGTGACATCAACTGTGTAAGAATTGCATGACGACGATTGCGGGAGACAGCTTGGCGACGACTTGGTTTGATGACGACGGCGTGACATCAACTGTGTAAGAATTGCATGACGACGATTGCGGGAGATAGCTTGGCGACGACTTGGTTTGATGACGATGGCGTGACATCAACTGTGTAAGAATTGCATGACGACGATTGCGGGAGATAGTTTGGCGACGACTTGGTTTGATGACGACGGCGTGACATCAACGGTGTAAGAATTGCATGACGACGATTGCGGGAGATAGCTTGGCGACGACTTGGTTTGATGACGATGGCGTGACATCAACTGTGTAAGAATTGCATGACGACGACTGCGGGAGACCGCTTGGCGACGACTTGGTTTGATGACGATGGCGTGACATCAACTCTGTAAGAATTGCATGACGACGATTGCGGGAGATTGCTTGGCGACGACTTGGTTTGATGATGACGGCGTGACATCAACTGTGTAAGAATTGCGTGACAACGATTGCGGGAGATAGCTTGGCGACGACTTGGTTTGATGACGACGGCGTGACATCAACTGTGTAAGAATTGCATGACGACGATTGCGGGAGACAGCTTGGCGACGACTTGGTTTGATGACGACGGCGTGACATCAACTGTGTAAGAATTGCATGACGACGATTGCGGGAGACAGCTTGGCGACGACTTGGTTTGATGACAACGGCGTGACATCAACTGTGTAAGAATTGCATGACGACGATTGCGGGAGATAGCTTGGCGACGACTTGGTTTGATGACGACGGCGTGACATCAACTATGTAAGAATTGCATGACGACGATTGCGGGAGACAGCTTGGCGACGACTTGGTTTGATGACGACGGCGTGACATCAACTGTGTAAGAATTGCATGACGACGATTGCGGGAGACAGCTTGGCGACGACTTGGTTTGATGACGACGGCGTGACATCAACTGTGTAAGAATTGCATGACGACGATTGCGGGAGACAGCTTGGCGACGACTTGGTTTGATGATGACGGCGTGACATCAACTGTGTAAGAATTGCGTGACAACGATTGCGGGAGATAGCTTGGCGACGACTTGGTTTGATGACGACGGCGTGACATCAACTGTGTAAGAATTGCATGACGACGATTGCGGGAGACAGCTTGGCGACGACTTGGTTTGATGACGACGGCGTGACATCAACTGTGTAAGAATTGCGTGACAACGATTGCAGGAGACAGCTTGGCGACGACTTGGTTTGATGACGACGGCGTGACATCAACTGTGTAAGAATTGCATGACGACGATTGCGGGAGACAGCTTGGCGACGACTTGGTTTGATGACGACGGCATGACATCAACTGTGTAAGAATTGCATGACGACGATTGCGGGAGACAGCTTGGCGACGACTTGGTTTGATGACGACGGCGTGACATCAACTGTGTAAGAATTGCATGACGACGATTGCGGGAGATAGCTTGGCGACGACTTGGTTTGATGACGACGGCGTGACATCAACTGTGTAAGAATTGCATGACGACGATTGCGGGAGATAGCTTGGCGACGACTTGGTTTGATGACGACGGCGTGACATCAACGGTGTAAGAATTGCATGACGACGATTGCGGGAGATAGCTTGGCGACGACTTGGTTTGATGACGACGGCGTGACATCAACTGTGTAAGAATTGCATGACGACGACTGCGGGAGACCGCTTGGCGACGACTTGGTTTGATGACGACGGCACACATCAACTGTGTAATTGCATGACGACGATTGCGGGAGATAGCTTGGCGACGACTTGGTTTGATGACGACGACGTGACATCAACTGTGTAAGAATTGCATGACGACGATTGCGGGAGACAGCTTGGCGAGGACTTGGTTTGATGACGACGGCGTGACATCAACTGTGTAAGAATTGCATGACGACGATTGCGGGAGATAGCTTGGCGAACACTTAGTTTGATGACGACGGCGTGACATCAACTGTGTAAGAATTGCATGACGACGATTGCGGGAGATAGCTTAGCGACGACTTGGTTTGATGACGACGGCGTGACATCAACTGTGTAAGAATTGCATGACGACGATTGCGGGAGATAGCTTGGCGACGACTTGGTTTGATGACGACGGCGTGACATCAACTGTGTAAGAATTGCATGACGACGATTGCGGGAGACAGCTTGGCGACGACTTGGTTTGATGACGACGGCGTGACATCAACTGTGTAAGAATTGCATGACGACGATTGCGGGAGATAGCTTGGCGACGACTTGGTTTGATGACGACGGCGTGACATCAACTGTGTAAGAATTGCATGACGACGATTGCGGGAGACAGCTTGGCGACGACTTGGTTTGATGACGACGGCGTGACATCAACTGTGTAAGAATTGCATGACGACGATTGCGGGAGATAGCTTGGCGACGACTTGGTTTGATGACGAAGGCGTGACATCAACTATGCAAGAATTGCGTGACGACGATTGCGGGAGATAGCTTGGCGACGACTTGGTTTGATGACGACGGCGTGACATCAACTGTGTAAGAATTGCATGACGACGATTGCGGGAGATAGCTTGGCGACGACTTGGTTTGATGACGACGGCGTGACATCAACTGTGTAAGAATTGCATGACGACGATTGCGGGAGATAGCTTGGCGACGACTTGGTTTGATGACGACGGCGTGACATCAACTGTGTAAGAATTGCATGACGACAATTGAGGGAGACAGCTTGGCGCCGACTTGGTTTGATGACGACGGCGTGACATCAACTGTGTAAGAATTGCATGACGACGATTGCGGGAGACAGCTTGGCGACGACTTGGTTTGATGACGACGGCGTGACATCAACTGTGTAAGAATTGCATGACGACGATTGCGGGAGATAGCTTGGCGACGACTTGGTTTGATGACGATGGCGTGACATCAACTCTGTAAGAATTGCATGACGACGATTGCGGGAGATAGCTTGGCGACGACTTGGTTTGATGATGACGGCGTGACATCAACTGTGTAAGAATTGCGCGACAACGATTGCGGGAGATAGCTTGGCGACGACTTGGTTTGATGACGACGGCGTGACATCAACTGTGTAAGAATTGCATGACGACGATTGCGGGAGACAGCTTGGCGACGACTTGGTTTGATGACGACGGCGTGACATCAACTGTGTAGGAATTGCATGACGACGATTGCGGGAGACAGCTTGGCGACGACTTGGTTTGATGACAACGGCGTGACATCAACTGTGTAAGAATTGCATGACGACGATTGCGGGAGATAGCTTGGCGACGACTTGGTTTGATGACGACGGCGTGACATCAACTGTGTAAGAATTGCATGACGACGATTGCGGGAGACAGCTTGGCGACGACTTGGTTTGATGACGACGGCGTGACATCAACTGTGTAAGAATTGCATGACGACGATTGCGGGAGACAGCTTGGCGACGACTTGGTTTGATGACGACGGCGTGACATCAACTGTGTAAGAATTGCGTGACGACGATTGCGGGAGATAGCTTGGCGACGACTTGGTTTGATGACGACGGCGTGACATCAACTGTGTAAGAATTGCGTGACAACGATTGCGGGAGATAGCTTGGCGACGACTTGGTTTGATGATGACGGCGTGACATCAACTGTGTAAGAATTGCATGACGACGATTGCGGGAGATAGCTTGGCGACGACTTGGTTTGATGACGACGGCGTGACATCAACTGTGTAAGAATTGCGTGACGACGATTGCGGGAGATAGCTTGGCGACGACTTGGTTTGATGACGACAGCGTGACATCAACTGTGTAAGAATTGCATGACGACGATTGCGGGACATAGCTTGGCGACGACTTGGTTTGATGACGACGGCGTGACATCAACTGTGTAAGAATTGCATGACGACGATTGCGGGAGATAGCTTGGCGACGACTTGGTTTGATGACGACGGCGTGACATCAACTGTGTAAGAATTGCATGACGACGATTGCGGGAGACAGCTTGGCGACGACTTTGTTTGATGACGACGGCGTGACATCAAGTCTGTAAGAATTGCATGACGACGATTGCGGGAGATAGCTTGGCGACGACTTGGTTTGATGACGACGGCGTGACATCAACTGTGTAAGAATTGCATGACGACGATTGCGGGAGATAGTTTGGCGACGACTTGGTTTGATGACGACGGCGTGACATCAACTGTGTAAGAATTGCATGACGACGATTGCGGGAGATAGCTTGGCGACGACTTGGTTTGATGACGACGGCATGACATCAACTGTGTAAGAATTGCATGACGACGATTGCGGGAGATAGCTTGGCGACGACTTGGTTTGATGACGATGGCGTGACATCAACTCTGTAAGAATTGCATGACGACGATTGCGGGAGATAGCTTGGCGACGACTTGGTTTGATGATGACGGCGTGACATCAACTGTGTAGGAATTGCGTGACAACGATTGCGGGAGATAGCTTGGCGAGGACTTGGTTTGATGACGACGGCGTGACATCAACTGTGTAAGAATTGCATGACGACGATTGCGGGAGACAGCTTGGCGACGACTTGGTTTGATGACGACGGCGTGACATCAACTGTGTAAGAATTGCATGACGACGATTGCGGGAGACAGCTTGGCGACTAGGTTTGATGACAACGGCGTGAAATCAACTGTGTAAGAATTGCATGACGACGATTGCGGGAGATAGCTTGGCGACGACTTGGTTTGATGACGACGGCGTGACATCAACTGTGTAAGAATTGCATGACGACGATTGCGGGAGACAGCTTGGCGACGACTTGGTTTGATGACGACGGCGTGACATCAACTGTGTAAGAATTGCATGACGACGATTGCGGGAGATAGCTTGGCGACGACTTGGTTTGATGACGAAGGCGTGACATCAACTATGTAAGAATTGCGTGACGACGATTGCGGGAGATAGCTTGGCGACGACTTGGTTTGATGACGACGGCGTGACATCAACTGTGTAAGAATTGCATGACGACGATTGCGGGAGATAGCTTGGCGACGACTTGGTTTGATGACGACGGCGTGACATCAACTGTGTAAGAATTGCATGACGACAATTGAGGGAGACAGCTTGGCGCCGACTTGGTTTGATGACGACGGCGTGACATCAACTGTGTAAGAATTGCATGACGACGATTGCGGGAGACAGCTTGGCGACGACTTGGTTTGATGACGACGGCGTGACATCAACTGTGTAAGAATTGCATGACGACGATTGCGGGAGATAGCTTGGCGACGACTTGGTTTGATGACGATGGCGTGACATCAACTCTGTAAGAATTGCATGACGACGATTGCGGGAGATAGCTTGGCGACGACTTGGTTTGATGATGACGGCGTGACATCAACTGTGTAAGAATTGCGTGACAACGATTGCGGGAGATAGCTTGGCGACGACTTGGTTTGATGACGACGGCGTGACATCAACTGTGTAAGAATTGCATGACGACGATTGCGGGAGACAGCTTGGCGACGACTTGGTTTGATGACGACGGCGTGACATCAACTGTGTAAGAATTGCATGACGACGATTGCGGGAGACAGCTTGGCGACGACTTGGTTTGATGACAACGGCGTGACATCAACTGTGTAAGAATTGCATGACGACGATTGCGGGAGATAGCTTGGCGACGACTTGGTTTGATGACGACGGCGTGACATCAACTATGTAAGAATTGCATGACGACGATTGCGGGAGACAGCTTGGCGACGACTTGGTTTGATGACGACGGCGTGACATCAACTGTGTAAGAATTGCATGACGACGATTGCGGGAGACAGCTTGGCGACGACTTGGTTTGATGACGACGGCGTGACATCAACTGTGTAAGAATTGCATGACGACGATTGCGGGAGACAGCTTGGCGACGACTTGGTTTGATCACGACGGCGTGACATCAACTGTGTAAGAATTGCATGACGACGATTGCGGGAGACAGCTTGGCGACGACTTGGTTTGATGACGACGGCGTGACATCAACTGTGTAAGAATTGCGTGACAACGATTGCGGGAGACAGCTTGGCGACGACTTGGTTTGATGACGACGGCGTGACATCAACTGTGTAAGAATTGCATGACGACGATTGCGGGAGACAGCTTGGCGACGACTTGGTTTGATGACGACGGCATGACATCAACTGTGTAAGAATTGCATGACGACGATTGCGGGAGACAGCTTGGCGACGACTTGGTTTGATGACGACGGCGTGACATCAACTGTGTAAGAATTGCATGACGACGATTGCGGGAGATAGCTTGGCGACGACTTGGTTTGATGACGACGGCGTGACATCAACTGTGTAAGAATTGCATGACGACGATTGCGGGAGATAGTTTGGCGACGACTTGGTTTGATGACGACGGCGTGACATCAACGGTGTAAGAATTGCATGACGACGATTGCGGGAGATAGCTTGGCGACGACTTGGTTTGATGACGACGGCGTGACATCAACTGTGTAAGAATTGCATGACGACGATTGCGGGAGATAGCTTGGCGAAGACTTAGTTTGATGACGACGGCGTGACATCAACTGTGTAAGAATTGCATGACGACGATTGCGGGAGATAGCTTAGCGACGACTTGGTTTGATGACGGCGGCGTGACATCAACTGTGTAAGAATTGCATGACGACGATTGCGGGAGATAGCTTGGCGACGACTTGGTTTGATGACGAAGGCGTGACATCAACTATGTAAAAATTGCGTGACGACGATTGCGGGAGATAGCTTGGCGACGACTTGGTTTGATGACGACGGCGTGACATCAACTGTGTAAGAATTGCATGACGACGATTGCGGGAGATAGCTTGGCGACGACTTGGTTTGATGACGACGGCGTGACATCAACTGTGTAAGAATTGCATGACGACAATTGAGGGAGACAGCTTGGCGCCGACTTGGTTTGATGACGACGGCGTGACATCAACTGTGTAAGAATTGCATGACGACGATTGCGGGAGACAGCTTGGCGACGATTTGGTTTGATGACGACGGCGTGACATCAACTGTGTAAGAATTGCATGACGACGATTGCGGGAGATAGCTTGGCGACGACTTGGTTTGATGACGACGGCGTGACATCAACTGTGTAAGAATTGCGTGACAACGATTGCGGGAGATAGCTTGGCGACGACTTGGTTTGATGATGACGGCGTGACATCAACTGTGTAAGAATTGCATGACGACGATTGCGGGAGATAGCTTGGCGACGACTTGGTTTGATGACGACGGCGTGACATCAACTGTGTAAGAATTGCGTGACGACGATTGCGGGAGATAGCTTGGCGACGACTTGGTTTGATGACGACGGCGTGACATCAACTGTGTAAGAATTGCATGACGACGATTGCGGGAGATAGCTTGGCGACGACTTGGTTTGATGATGACGGCGTGACATCAACTGTGTAAGAATTGCATGACGACGATTGCGGGAGATAGCTTTGCGACGACTTGGTTTGATGACGACGGCGTGACATCAACTGTGTAAGAATTGCATGACGACGATTGCGGGAGACAGCTTGGCGACGACTTGGTTTGATGACGACGGCGTGACATCAACTGTGTAAGAATTGCATGACGACGATTGCGGGAGATAGCTTGGCGACGACTTGGTTTGATGACGACGGCGTGACATCAACTGTGTAAGAATTGCATGACGACGATTGCGGGAGATAGTTTGGCGACGACTTGGTTTGATGACGACGGCGTGACATCAACTGTGTAAGAATTGCATGACGACGATTGCGGGAGATAGCTTGGCGACGACTTGGTTTGATGACGACGGCGTGACATCAACTGTGTAAGAATTGCATGACGACGATTGCGGGAGATAGCTTGGCGACGACTTGGTTTGATGACGATGGCGTGACATCAACTCTGTAAGAATTGCATGACGACGATTGCGGGAGATAGCTTGGCGACGACTTGGTTTGATGATGACGGCGTGACATCAACTGTGTAAGAATTGCGTGACAACGATTGCGGGAGATAGCTTGGCGACGACTTGGTTTGATGACGACGGCGTGACATCAACTGTGTAAGAATTGCATGACGACGATTGCGGGAGACAGCTTGGCGACGACTTGGTTTGATGACGACGGCGTGACATCAACTGTGTAAGAATTGCATGACGACGATTGCGGGAGAAGCTTGGCGACGACTTGGTTTGATGACAACGGCGTGACATCAACTGTGTAAGAATTGCATGACGACGATTGCGGGAGATAGCTTGGCGACGACATGGTTTGATGACGACGGCGTGACATCAACTGTGTAAGAATTGCATGACGACGATTGCGGGAGACAGCTTGGCGACGACTTGGTTTGATGACGACGGCGTGACATCAACTGTGTAAGAATTGCATGACGACGATTGCGGGAGATAGCTTGGCGACGACTTGGTTTGATGACGAAGGCGTGACATCAACTATGTAAAAATTGCGTGACGACGATTGCGGGAGATAGCTTGGCGACGACTTGGTTTGATGACGACGGCGTGACATCAACTGTGTAAGAATTGCATGACGACGATTGCGGGAGATAGCTTGGCGACGACTTGGTTTGATGACGACGGCGTGACATCAACTGTGCAAGAATTGCATGACGACAATTGAGGGAGACAGCTTGGCGCCGACTTGGTTTGATGACGACGGCGTGACATCAACTGTGTAAGAATTGCATGACGACGATTGCGGGAGACAGCTTGGCGACGACTTGGTTTGATGACGACGGCGTGACATCAACTGTGTAAGAATTGCATGACGACGATTGCGGGAGACAGCTTGGCGACGACTTGATTTGATGACGACGGCGTGACATCAACTGTGTAAGAATTGCATGACGGCGATTGCGGGAGACAGCTTGGCGACGACTTGGTTTGATGACGACGGCGTGACATCAACTGTGTAAGAATTGCATGACGACGATTGCGGGAGACAGCTTGGCGACGACTTGGTTTGATGACGACGGCGTGACATCAACTGTGTAAGAATTGCATGACGACGATTGCGGGAGATAGCTTGGCGACGACTTGGTTTGATGACGACGGCGTGACATCAACTGTGTAAGAATTGCGTGACAACGATTGCGGGAGATAGCTTGGCGACGACTTGGTTTGATGATGACGGCGTGACATCAACTGTGTAAGAATTGCATGACGACGATTGCGGGAGATAGCTTGGCGACGACTTGGTTTGATGATGACGGCGTGACATCAACTGTGAAAGAATTGCGTGACGACGATTGCGGGAGACAGCTTGGCGACGACTTGGTTTGATGACGACGGCGTGACATCAACTGTGTAAGAATTGCATGACGACGATTGCGGGAGATAGCTTGGCGACGACTTGGTTTGATGACGACGGCGTGACATCAACTGTGTAAGAATTGCATGACGACGATTGCGGGAGACAGCTTGGCGACGACTTGGTTTGATGACGACGGCATGACATCAACTGTGTAAGAATTGCATGACGACGATTGCGGGAGACAGCTTGGCGACGACTTGGTTTGATGACGACGGCGTGACATCAACTGTGTAAGAATTGCATGACGACGATTGCGGGAGATAGCTTGGCGACGACTTGGTTTGATGACGACGGCGTGACATCAACTGTGTAAGAATTGCATGACGACGATTGCGGGAGATAGCTTGGCGACGACTTGGTTTGATGACGACGGCGTGACATCAACGGTGTAAGAATTGCATGACGACGATTGCGGGAGATAGCTTGGCGACGACTTGGTTTGATGACGACGGCGTGACATCAACTGTGTAAGAATTGCATGACGACGACTGCGGGAGACCGCTTGGCGACGACTTGGTTTGATGACGACGGCACACATCAACCGTGTAATTGCATGACGACGATTGCGGGAGATAGCTTGGCGACGACTTGGTTTGATGACGACGACGTGACATCAACTGTGTAAGAATTGCATGACGACGATTGCGGGAGACAGCTTGGCGACGACTTGGTTTGATGACGACGGCGTGACATCAACTGTGTAAGAATTGCATGACGACGATTGCGGGAGATAGCTTGGCGAAGACTTAGTTTGATGACGACGGCGTGACATCAACTGTGTAAGAATTGCATGACGACGATTGCGGGAGATAGCTTAGCGACGACTTGGTTTGATGACGACGGCGTGACATCAACTGTGTAAGAATTGCATGACGACGATTGCGGGAGATAGCTTGGCGACGACTTGGTTTGATGACGAAGGCGTGACATCAACTATGTAAAAATTGCGTGACGACGATTGCGGGAGATAGCTTGGCGACGACTTGGTTTGATGACGACGGCGTGACATCAACTGTGTAAGAATTGCATGACGACGATTGCGGGAGATAGCTTGGCGACGACTTGGTTTGATGACGACGGCGTGACATCAACTGTGTAAGAATTGCATGACGACAATTGAGGGAGACAGCTTGGCGCCGACTTGGTTTGATGACGACGGCGTGACATCAACTGTGTAAGAATTGCATGACGACGATTGCGGGAGACAGCTTGGCGACGACTTGGTTTGATGACGACGGCGTGACATCAACTGTGTAAGAATTGCATGACGACGATTGCGGGAGACAGCTTGGCGACGACTTGGTTTGATGACGACGGCGTGACATCAACTGTGTAAGAATTGCATGACGGCGATTGCGGGAGACAGCTTGGCGACGACTTGGTTTGATGACGACGGCGTGACATCAACTGTGTAAGAATTGCATGACGACGATTGCGGGAGACAGCTTGGCGACGACTTGGATTGATGACGACGGCGTGACATCAACTGTGTAAGAATTGCATGACGACGATTGCGGGAGACAGCTTGGCGACGACTTGGTTTGATGACGACGGCGTGACATCAACTGTGTAAGAATTGCATGACGACGATTGCGGGAGACAGCTTGGCGACGACTTGGTTTGATGACGACGGCATGACATCAACTGTGTAAGAATTGCATGACGACGATTGCGGGAGACAGCTTGGCGACGACTTGGTTTGATGACGACGGCGTGACATCAACTGTGTAAGAATTGCATGACGACGATTGCGGGAGATAGCTTGGCGACGACTTGGTTTGATGACGACGGCGTGACATCAACTGTGTAAGAATTGCATGACGACGATTGCGGGAGATAGCTTGGCGACGACTTGGTTTGATGACGACGGCGTGACATCAACGGTGTAAGAATTGCATGACGACGATTGCGGGAGATAGCTTGGCGACGACTTGGTTTGATGACGACGGCGTGACATCAACTGTGTAAGAATTGCATGACGACGACTGCGGGAGACCGCTTGGCGACGACTTGGTTTGATGACGACGGCACACATCAACTGTGTAATTGCATGACGACGATTGCGGGAGATAGCTTGGCGACGACTTGGTTTGATGACGACGACGTGACATCAACTGTGTAAGAATTGCATGACGACGATTGCGGGAGACAGCTTGGCGACGACTTGGTTTGATGACGACGGCGTGACATCAACTGTGTAAGAATTGCATGACGACGATTGCGGGAGATAGCTTGGCGAAGACTTAGTTTGATGACGACGGCGTGACATCAACTGTGTAAGAATTGCATGACGACGATTGCGGGAGATAGCTTAGCGACGACTTGGTTTGATGACGACGGCGTGACATCAACTGTGTAAGAATTGCATGACGACGATTGCGGGAGATAGCTTGGCGACGACTTGGTTTGATGACGACGGCGTGACATCAACTGTGTAAGAATTGCATGACGACGATTGCGGGAGACAGCTTGGCGACGACTTGGTTTGATGACGACGGCGTGACATCAACTGTGTAAGAATTTCATGACGACGATTGCGGGAGACAGCTTGGCAACGACTTGGTTTGATGACGACGGCGTGACATCAACTGTGTAAGAATTGCATGACGACGATTGCGGGAGACAGCTTGGCGACGATTTGGTTTGATGACGACGGCGTGACATCAACTGTGTAAGAATTGCATGACGACGATTGCGGGAGATAGCTTGGCGACGACTTGGTTTGATGACGACGGCGTGACATCAACTGTGTAAGAATTGCGTGACAACGATTGCGGGAGATAGCTTGGCGACGACTTGGTTTGATGATGACGGCGTGACATCAACTGTGTAAGAATTGCATGACGACGATTGCGGGAGATAGCTTGGCGACGACTTGGTTTGATGACGACGGCGTGACATCAACTGTGTAAGAATTGCGTGACGACGATTGCGGGAGATAGCTTGGCGACGACTTGGTTTGATGACGACGGCGTGACATCAACTGTGTAAGAATTGCATGACGACGATTGCGGGAGATAGCTTGGCGACGACTTGGTTTGATGACGACGGCGTGACATCAACTGTGTAAGAATTGCATGACGACGATTGCGGGAGATAGCTTTGCGACGACTTGGTTTGATGACGACGGCGTGACATCAACTGTGTAAGAATTGCATGACGACGATTGCGGGAGACAGCTTGGCGACGACTTGGTTTGATGACGACGGCGTGACATCAACTGTGTAAGAATTGCATGACGACGATTGCGGGAGATAGCTTGGCGACGACTTGGTTTGATGACGACGGCGTGACATCAACTGTGTAAGAATTGCATGACGACGATTGCGGGAGATAGTTTGGCGACGACTTGGTTTGATGACGACGGCGTGACATCAACTGTGTAAGAATTGCATGACGACGATTGCGGGAGATAGCTTGGCGACGACTTGGTTTGATGACGACGGCGTGACATCAACTGTGTAAGAATTGCATGACGACGATTGCGGGAGATAGCTTGGCGACGACTTGGTTTGATGACGATGGCGTGACATCAACTCTGTAAGAATTGCATGACGACGATTGCGGGAGACAGCTTGGCGACGACTTGGTTTGATGACGACGGCGTGACATCAACTGTGTAAGAATTGTGTGACGACGATTGCGGGAAATAGCCTGGCGACGACTTGGTTTGATGACGACGGCGTGACATCAACTGTGTAAGAATTGCATGACGACGATTGCGGGAGACAGCTTGGCGACGACTTGGTTTGATGAAGACGGCGTAACATGAACTGTGTAAGAATTGCGTGACGACGATTGCGGGAGACAGCTTGGCGACGACTTGGTTTGATGAAGACGGCGTGACATCAACTGTGTAAGAATTGCATGACGACGATTGCGGGAGATAGCTTGGCGACGACTTGGTTTGATGACGACGGCGTGACATCAACTGTGTGAGAATTGCATGACGACGATTGCGGGAGATAGCTTGGCGACGACTTGGTTTGATGACGACGGCGTGACATCAACTGTGTAAGAATTGCATGACGACGATTGCGGGAGATAGCTTGGCGACGACTTGGTTTGATGATGACGGCGTGACATCAACTGTGTAAGAATTGCGTGACAACGATTGCGGGAGATAGCTTGGCGACGACTTGGTTTGATGACGACGGCGTGACATCAACTGTGTAAGAATTGCATGACGACGATTGCGGGAGACAGCTTGGCGACGACTTGGTTTGATGACGACGGCGTGACATCAACTGTGTAAGAATTGCATGACGACGATTGCGGGAGACAGCTTGGCGACGACTTGGTTTGATGACAACGGCGTGACATCAACTGTGTAAGAATTGTATGACGACGATTGCGGGAGATAGCTTGGCGACGACATGGTTTGATGACGACGGCGTGACATCAACTGTGTAAGAATTGCATGACGACGATTGCGGGAGTCAGCTTGGCGACGACTTGGTTTGATGACGACGGCGTGACATCAACTGTGTAAGAATTGCATGACGACGATTGCGGGAGATAGCTTGGCGACGACTTGGTTTGATGACGAAGGCGTGACATCAACTATGTAAAAATTGCGTGACGACGATTGCGGGAGATAGCTTGGCGACGACTTGGTTTGATGACGACGGCGTGACATCAACTGTGTAAGAATTGCATGACGACGATTGCGGGAGATAGCTTGGCGACGACTTGGTTTGATGACGAGGGCGTGACATCAACTGTGTAAGAATTGCATGACGACGATTGCGGGAGACAGCTTGGCGACGACTTGGTTTGATGACGACGGCGTGACATCAACTGTGTAAGAATTGCATGACGACGATTGCGGGAGACAGCTTGGCGACGACTTGGTTTGATGACGACGGCGTGACATCAACTGTGTAAGAATTGTGTGACGACGATTGCGGGAAATAGCCTGGCGACGACTTGGTTTGATGACGACGGCGTGACATCAACTGTGTAAGAATTGCATGACGACGATTGCGGGAGACAGCTTGGCGACGACTTGGTTTGATGAAGACGGCGTAACATGAACTGTGTAAGAATTGCGTGACGACGATTGCGGGAGACAGCTTGGCGACGACTTGGTTTGATGAAGACGGCGTGACATCAACTGTGTAAGAATTGCATGACGACGATTGCGGGAGATAGCTTGGCGACGACTTGGTTTGATGACGACGGCGTGACATCAACTGTGTGAGAATTGCATGACGACGATTGCGGGAGATAGCTTGGCGACGACTTGGTTTGATGACGAAGGCGTGACATCAACTGTGTAAGAATTGCATGACGACGACTGCGGGAGACCGCTTGGCGACGACTTGGTTTGATGACGACGGCACACATCAACTGTGTAATTGCATGACGACGATTGCGGGAGATAGCTTGGCGACGACTTGGTTTGATGACGACGACGTGACATCAACTGTGTAAGAATTGCATGACGACGATTGCGGGAGACAGCTTGGCGAAGACTTGGTTTGATGACGACGGCGTGACATCAACTGTGTAAGAATTGCATGACGACGATTGCGGGAGATAGCTTGGCGACGACTTAGTTTGATGACGACGGCGTGACATCAACTGTGTAAGAATTGCATGACGACGATTGCGGGAGATAGCTTAGCGACGACTTGGTTTGATGACGACGGCGTGACATCAACTGTGTAAGAATTGCATGACGACGATTGCGGGAGATAGCTTGGCGACGACTTGGTTTGATGACGACGGCGTGACATCAACTGTGTAAGAATTGCATGACGACGATTGCGGGAGACAGCTTGGCGACGACTTGGTTTGATGACGACGGCGTGACATCAACTGTGTAAGAATTGCATGACGACGATTGCGGGAGACAGCTTGGCAACGACTTGGTTTGATGACGACGGCGTGACATCAACTGTGTAAGAATTGCATGACGACGATTGCGGGAGACAGCTTGGCGACGATTTGGTTTGATGACGACGGCGTGACATCAACTGTGTAAGAATTGCATGACGACGATTGCGGGAGATAGCTTGGCGACGACTTGGTTTGATGACGACGGCGTGACATCAACTGTGTAAGAATTGCGTGACAACGATTGCGGGAGATAGCTTGGCGACGACTTGGTTTGATGATGACGGCGTGACATCAACTGTGTAAGAATTGCATGACGACGATTGCGGGAGATAGCTTGGCGACGACTTGGTTTGATGACGACGGCGTGACATCAAGTGTGTAAGAATTGCGTGACGACGATTGCGGGAGATAGCTTGGCGACGACTTGGTTTGATGACGACGGCGTGACATCAACTGTGTAAGAATTGCATGACGACGATTGCGGGAGATAGCTTGGCGACGACTTGGTTTGATGACGACGGCGTGACATCAACTGTGTAAGAATTGCATGACGACGATTGCGGGAGATAGCTCTGCGACGACTTGGTTTGATGACGACGGCGTGACATCAACTGTGTAAGAATTGCATGACGACGATTGCGGGAGACAGCTTGGCGACGACTTGGTTTGATGACGACGGCGTGACATCAACTGTGTAAGAATTGCATGACGACGATTGCGGGAGATAGCTTGGCGACGACTTGGTTTGATGACGACGGCGTGACATCAACTGTGTAAGAATTGCATGACGACGATTGCGGGAGACAGCTTGGCGACGACTTGGTTTGATGACGACGGCGTGACATCAACTGTGTAAGAATTTCATGACGACGATTGCGGGAGACAGCTTGGCAACGACTTGGTTTGATGACGACGGCGTGACATCAACTGTGTAAGAATTGCATGACGACGATTGCGGGAGACAGCTTGGCGACGATTTGGTTTGATGACGACGGCGTGACATCAACTGTGTAAGAATTGCATGACGACGATTGCGGGAGATAGCTTGGCGACGACTTGGTTTGATGACGACGGCGTGACATCAACTGTGTAAGAATTGCGTGACAACGATTGCGGGAGATAGCTTGGCGACGACTTGGTTTGATGATGACGGCGTGACATCAACTGTGTAAGAATTGCATGACGACGATTGCGGGAGATAGCTTGGCGACGACTTGGTTTGATGACGACGGCGTGACATCAACTGTGTAAGAATTGCGTGACGACGATTGCGGGAGATAGCTTGGCGACGACTTGGTTTGATGACGACGGCGTGACATCAACTGTGTAAGAATTGCATGACGACGATTGCGGGAGATAGCTTGGCGACGACTTGGTTTGATGACGACGGCGTGACATCAACTGTGTAAGAATTGCATGACGACGATTGCGGGAGATAGCTTTGCGACGACTTGGTTTGATGACGACGGCGTGACATCAACTGTGTAAGAATTGCATGACGACGATTGCGGGAGACAGCTTGGCGACGACTTGGTTTGATGACGACGGCGTGACATCAACTGTGTTAGAATTGCATGACGACGATTGCGGGAGATAGCTTGGCGACGACTTGGTTTGATGACGACGGCGTGACATCAACTGTGTAAGAATTGCATGACGACGATTGCGGGAGATAGTTTGGCGACGACTTGGTTTGATGACGACGGCGTGACATCAACTGTGTAAGAATTGCATGACGACGATTGCGGGAGATAGCTTGGCGACGACTTGGTTTGATGACGACGGCGTGACATCAACTGTGTAAGAATTGCATGACGACGATTGCGGGAGATAGCTTGGCGACGACTTGGTTTGATGACGATGGCGTGACATCAACTCTGTAAGAATTGCATGACGACGATTGCGGGAGACAGCTTGGCGACGACTTGGTTTGATGACGACGGCGTGACATCAACTGTGTAAGAATTGTGTGACGACGATTGCGGGAAATAGCCTGGCGACGACTTGGTTTGATGACGACGGCGTGACATCAACTGTGTAAGAATTGCATGACGACGATTGCGGGAGACAGCTTGGCGACGACTTGGTTTGATGAAGACGGCGTAACATGAACTGTGTAAGAATTGCGTGACGACGATTGCGGGAGACAGCTTGGCGACGACTTGGTTTGATGAAGACGGCGTGACATCAACTGTGTAAGAATTGCATGACGACGATTGCGGGAGATAGCTTGGCGACGACTTGGTTTGATGACGACGGCGTGACATCAACTGTGTGAGAATTGCATGACGACGATTGCGGGAGATAGCTTGGCGACGACTTGGTTTGATGACGACGGCGTGACATCAACTGTGTAAGAATTGCATGACGACGATTGCGGGAGATAGCTTGGCGACGACTTGGTTTGATGATGACGGCGTGACATCAACTGTGTAAGAATTGCGTGACAACGATTGCGGGAGATAGCTTGGCGACGACTTGGTTTGATGACGACGGCGTGACATCAACTGTGTAAGAATTGCATGACGACGATTGCGGGAGACAGCTTGGCGACGACTTGGTTTGATGACGACGGCGTGACATCAACTGTGTAAGAATTGCATGACGACGATTGCGGGAGACAGCTTGGCGACGACTTGGTTTGATGACAACGGCGTGACATCAACTGTGTAAGAATTGTATGACGACGATTGCGGGAGATAGCTTGGCGACGACATGGTTTGATGACGACGGCGTGACATCAACTGTGTAAGAATTGCATGACGACGATTGCGGGAGTCAGCTTGGCGACGACTTGGTTTGATGACGACGGCGTGACATCAACTGTGTAAGAATTGCATGACGACGATTGCGGGAGATAGCTTGGCGACGACTTGGTTTGATGACGAAGGCGTGACATCAACTATGTAAAAATTGCGTGACGACGATTGCGGGAGATAGCTTGGCGACGACTTGGTTTGATGACGACGGCGTGACATCAACTGTGTAAGAATTGCATGACGACGATTGCGGGAGATAGCTTGGCGACGACTTGGTTTGATGACGAGGGCGTGACATCAACTGTGTAAGAATTGCATGACGACGATTGCGGGAGACAGCTTGGCGACGACTTGGTTTGATGACGACGGCGTGACATCAACTGTGTAAGAATTGCATGACGACGATTGCGGGAGACAGCTTGGCGACGACTTGGTTTGATGACGACGGCGTGACATCAACTGTGTAAGAATTGTGTGACGACGATTGCGGGAAATAGCCTGGCGACGACTTGGTTTGATGACGACGGCGTGACATCAACTGTGTAAGAATTGCATGACGACGATTGCGGGAGACAGCTTGGCGACGACTTGGTTTGATGAAGACGGCGTAACATGAACTGTGTAAGAATTGCGTGACGACGATTGCGGGAGACAGCTTGGCGACGACTTGGTTTGATGAAGACGGCGTGACATCAACTGTGTAAGAATTGCATGACGACGATTGCGGGAGATAGCTTGGCGACGACTTGGTTTGATGACGACGGCGTGACATCAACTGTGTGAGAATTGCATGACGACGATTGCGGGAGATAGCTTGGCGACGACTTGGTTTGATGACGACGGCGTGACATCAACTGTGTAAGAATTGCATGACGACGACTGCGGGAGACCGCTTGGCGACGACTTGGTTTGATGACGACGGCACACATCAACTGTGTAATTGCATGACGACGATTGCGGGAGATAGCTTGGCGACGACTTGGTTTGATGACGACGACGTGACATCAACTGTGTAAGAATTGCATGACGACGATTGCGGGAGACAGCTTGGCGAAGACTTGGTTTGATGACGACGGCGTGACATCAACTGTGTAAGAATTGCATGACGACGATTGCGGGAGATAGCTTGGCGACGACTTAGTTTGATGACGACGGCGTGACATCAACTGTGTAAGAATTGCATGACGACGATTGCGGGAGATAGCTTAGCGACGACTTGGTTTGATGACGACGGCGTGACATCAACTGTGTAAGAATTGCATGACGACGATTGCGGGAGATAGCTTGGCGACGACTTGGTTTGATGACGACGGCGTGACATCAACTGTGTAAGAATTGCATGACGACGATTGCGGGAGACAGCTTGGCGACGACTTGGTTTGATGACGACGGCGTGACATCAACTGTGTAAGAATTGCATGACGACGATTGCGGGAGACAGCTTGGCAACGACTTGGTTTGATGACGACGGCGTGACATCAACTGTGTAAGAATTGCATGACGACGATTGCGGGAGACAGCTTGGCGACGATTTGGTTTGATGACGACGGCGTGACATCAACTGTGTAAGAATTGCATGACGACGATTGCGGGAGATAGCTTGGCGACGACTTGGTTTGATGACGACGGCGTGACATCAACTGTGTAAGAATTGCGTGACAACGATTGCGGGAGATAGCTTGGCGACGACTTGGTTTGATGATGACGGCGTGACATCAACTGTGTAAGAATTGCATGACGACGATTGCGGGAGATAGCTTGGCGACGACTTGGTTTGATGACGACGGCGTGACATCAAGTGTGTAAGAATTGCGTGACGACGATTGCGGGAGATAGCTTGGCGACGACTTGGTTTGATGACGACGGCGTGACATCAACTGTGTAAGAATTGCATGACGACGATTGCGGGAGATAGCTTGGCGACGACTTGGTTTGATGACGACGGCGTGACATCAACTGTGTAAGAATTGCATGACGACGATTGCGGGAGATAGCTTTGCGACGACTTGGTTTGATGACGACGGCGTGACATCAACTGTGTAAGAATTGCATGACGACGATTGCGGGAGACAGCTTGGCGACGACTTGGTTTGATGACGACGGCGTGACATCAACTGTGTAAGAATTGCATGACGACGATTGCGGGAGATAGCTTGGCGACGACTTGGTTTGATGACGACGGCGTGACATCAACTGTGTAAGAATTGCATGACGACGATTGCGGGAGATAGTTTGGCGACGACTTGGTTTGATGACGACGGCGTGACATCAACTGTGTAAGAATTGCATGACGACGATTGCGGGAGATAGCTTGGCGACGACTTGGTTTGATGACGACGGCGTGACATCAACTGTGTAAGAATTGCATGACGACGATTGCGGGAGATAGCTTGGCGACGACTTGGTTTGATGACGATGACGTGACATCAACTCTGTAAGAATTGCATGACGACGATTGCGGGAGATAGCTTGGCGACGACTTGGTTTGATGATGACGGCGTGACATCAACTGTGTAAGAATTGCGTGACAACGATTGCGGGAGATAGCTTGGCGACGACTTGGTTTGATGACGACGGCGTGACATCAACTGTGTAAGAATTGCATGACGACGATTGCGGGAGACAGCTTGGCGACGACTTGGTTTGATGACGACGGCGTGACATCAACTGTGTAAGAATTGCATGACGACGATTGCGGGAGACAGCTTGGCGACGACTTGGTTTGATGACAACGGCGTGACATCAACTGTGTAAGAATTGCATGACGACGATTGCGGGAGATAGCTTGGCGACGACATGGTTTGATGACGACGGCGTGACATCAACTGTGTAAGAATTGCATGACGACGATTGCGGGAGACAGCTTGGCGACGACTTGGTTTGATGACGACGGCGTGACATCAACTGTGTAAGAATTGCATGACGACGATTGCGGGAGATAGCTTGGCGACGACTTGGTTTGATGACGAAGGCGTGACATCAACTATGTAAAAATTGCGTGACGACGATTGCGGGAGATAGCTTGGCGACGACTTGGTTTGATGACGACGGCGTGACATCAACTGTGTAAGAATTGCATGACGACGATTGCGGGAGATAGCTTGGCGACGACTTGGTTTGATGTCGACGGCGTGACATCAACTGTGTAAGAATTGCATGACGACAATTGAGGGAGACAGCTTGGCGCCGACTTGGTTTGATGACGACGGCGTGACATCAACTGTGTAAGAATTGCATGACGACGATTGCGGGAGACAGCTTGGCGACGACTTGGTTTGATGACGACGGCGTGACATCAACTGTGTAAGAATTGCATGACGACGATTGCGGGAGACAGCTTGGCGACGACTTGGTTTGATGACGACGGCGTGACATCAACTGTGTAAGAATTGCATGACGACGATTGCGGGAGACAGCTTGGCGACGACTTGGTTTGATGACAACGGCATGACATCAACTGTGTAAGAATTGCATGACGACGATTGCGGGAGACAGCTTGGCGACGACTTGGTTTGATGACGACGGCGTGACATCAACTGTGTAAGAATTGCATGACGACGATTGCGGGAGATAGCTTGGCGACGACTTGGTTTGATGACGACGGCGTGACATCAACTGTGTAAGAATTGCATGACGACGATTGCGGGAGACAGCTTGGCGACGACTTGGTTTGATGACGACGGCGTGACATCAACTGTGTAAGAATTGCATGACGACGATTGCGGGAGACAGCTTGGCGACGACTTGGTTTGATGACGACGGCATGACATCAACTGTGTAAGAATTGCATGACGACGATTGCGGGAGACAGCTTGGCGACGACTTGGTTTGATGACGACGGCGTGACATCAACTGTGTAAGAATTGCATGACGACGATTGCGGGAGATAGCTTGGCGACGACTTGGTTTGATGACGACGGCGTGACATCAACTGTGTAAGAATTGCATGACGACGATTGCGGGAGATAGCTTGGCGACGACTTGGTTTGATGACGACGGCGTGACATCAACGGTGTAAGAATTGCATGACGACGATTGCGGGAGATAGCTTGGCGACGACTTGGTTTGATGACGACGGCGTGACATCAACTGTGTAAGAATTGCATGACGACGACTGCGGGAGACCGCTTGGCGACGACTTGGTTTGATGACGACGGCACACATCAACTGTGTAATTGCATGACGACGATTGCGGGAGATAGCTTGGCGACGACTTGGTTTGATGACGACGACGTGACATCAACTGTGTAAGAATTGCATGACGACGATTGCGGGAGACAGCTTGGCGACGACTTGGTTTGATGACGACGGCGTGACATCAACTGTGTAAGAATTGCATGACGACGATTGCGGGAGATAGCTTGGCGAAGACTTAGTTTGATGACGACGGCGTGACATCAACTGTGTAAGAATTGCATGACGACGATTGCGGGAGATAGCTTAGCGACGACTTGGTTTGATGACGACGGCGTGACATCAACTGTGTAAGAATTGCATGACGACGATTGCGGGAGATAGCTTGGCGACGACTTGGTTTGATGACGACGGCGTGACATCAACTGTGTAAGAATTGCATGACGACGATTGCGGGAGACAGCTTGGCGACGACTTGGTTTGATGACGACGGCGTGACATCAACTGTGTAAGAATTTCATGACGACGATTGCGGGAGACAGCTTGGCAACGACTTGGTTTGATGACGACGGCGTGACATCAACTGTGTAAGAATTGCATGACGACGATTGCGGGAGACAGCTTGGCGACGATTTGGTTTGATGACGACGGCGTGACATCAACTGTGTAAGAATTGCATGACGACGATTGCGGGAGATAGCTTGGCGACGACTTGGTTTGATGACGACGGCGTGACATCAACTGTGTAAGAATTGCGTGACAACGATTGCGGGAGATAGCTTGGCGACGACTTGGTTTGATGATGACGGCGTGACATCAACTGTGTAAGAATTGCATGACGACGATTGCGGGAGATAGCTTGGCGACGACTTGGTTTGATGACGACGGCGTGACATCAACTGTGTAAGAATTGCGTGACGACGATTGCGGGAGATAGCTTGGCGACGACTTGGTTTGATGACGACGGCGTGACATCAACTGTGTAAGAATTGCATGACGACGATTGCGGGAGATAGCTTGGCGACGACTTGGTTTGATGACGACGGCGTGACATCAACTGTGTAAGAATTGCATGACGACGATTGCGGGAGATAGCTTTGCGACGACTTGGTTTGATGACGACGGCGTGACATCAACTGTGTAAGAATTGCATGACGACGATTGCGGGAGACAGCTTGGCGACGACTTGGTTTGATGACGACGGCGTGACATCAACTGTGTAAGAATTGCATGACGACGATTGCGGGAGATAGCTTGGCGACGACTTGGTTTGATGACGACGGCGTGACATCAACTGTGTAAGAATTGCATGACGACGATTGCGGGAGATAGTTTGGCGACGACTTGGTTTGATGACGACGGCGTGACATCAACTGTGTAAGAATTGCATGACGACGATTGCGGGAGATAGCTTGGCGACGACTTGGTTTGATGACGACGGCGTGACATCAACTGTGTAAGAATTGCATGACGACGATTGCGGGAGATAGCTTGGCGACGACTTGGTTTGATGACGATGGCGTGACATCAACTCTGTAAGAATTGCATGACGACGATTGCGGGAGACAGCTTGGCGACGACTTGGTTTGATGACGACGGCGTGACATCAACTGTGTAAGAATTGCATGACGACGATTGCGGGAGACAGCTTGGCGACGACTTGGTTTGATGACAACGGCGTGACATCAACTGTGTAAGAATTGCATGACGACGATTGCGGGAGATAGCTTGGCGACGACATGGTTTGATTACGACGGCGTGACATCAACTGTGTAAGAATTGCATGACGACGATTGCGGGAGACAGCTTGGCGACGACTTGGTTTGATGACGACGGCGTGACATCAACTGTGTAAGAATTGCATGACGACGATTGCGGGAGATAGCTTGGCGACGACTTGGTTTGATGACGAAGGCGTGACATCAACTATGTAAAAATTGCGTGACGACGATTGCGGGAGATAGCTTGGCGACGACTTGGTTTGATGACGACGGCGTGACATCAACTGTGTAAGAATTGCATGACGACGATTGCGGGAGATAGCTTGGCGACGACTTGGTTTGATGTCGACGGCGTGACATCAACTGTGTAAGAATTGCATGACGACAATTGAGGGAGACAGCTTGGCGCCGACTTGGTTTGATGACGACGGCGTGACATCAACTGTGTAAGAATTGCATGACGACGATTGCGGGAGACAGCTTGGCGACGACTTGGTTTGATGACGACGGCGTGACATCAACTGTGTAAGAATTGCATGACGACGATTGCGGGAGACAGCTTGGCGACGACTTGGTTTGATGACGACGGCGTGACATCAACTGTGTAAGAATTGCATGACGACGATTGCGGGAGACAGCTTGGCGACGACTTGGTTTGATGACGACGGCATGACATCAACTGTGTAAGAATTGCATGACGACGATTGCGGGAGACAGCTTGGCGACGACTTGGTTTGATGACGACGGCGTGACATCAACTGTGTAAGAATTGCATGACGACGATTGCGGGAGATAGCTTGGCGACGACTTGGTTTGATGACGACGGCGTGACATCAACTGTGTAAGAATTGCATGACGACGATTGCGGGAGACAGCTTGGCGACGACTTGGTTTGATGACGACGGCGTGACATCAACTGTGTAAGAATTGCATGACGACGATTGCGGGAGACAGCTTGGCGACGACTTGGTTTGATGACGACGGCATGACATCAACTGTGTAAGAATTGCATGACGACGATTGCGGGAGACAGCTTGGCGACGACTTGGTTTGATGACGACGGCGTGACATCAACTGTGTAAGAATTGCATGACGACGATTGCGGGAGATAGCTTGGCGACGACTTGGTTTGATGACGACGGCGTGACATCAACTGTGTAAGAATTGCATGACGACGATTGCGGGAGATAGCTTGGCGACGACTTGGTTTGATGACGACGGCGTGACATCAACGGTGTAAGAATTGCATGACGACGATTGCGGGAGATAGCTTGGCGACGACTTGGTTTGATGACGACGGCGTGACATCAACTGTGTAAGAATTGCATGACGACGACTGCGGGAGACCGCTTGGCGACGACTTGGTTTGATGACGACGGCACACATCAACTGTGTAATTGCATGACGACGATTGCGGGAGATAGCTTGGCGACGACTTGGTTTGATGACGACGACGTGACATCAACTGTGTAAGAATTGCATGACGACGATTGCGGGAGACAGCTTGGCGACGACTTGGTTTGATGACGACGGCGTGACATCAACTGTGTAAGAATTGCATGACGACGATTGCGGGAGATAGCTTGGCGAAGACTTAGTTTGATGACGACGGCGTGACATCAACTGTGTAAGAATTGCATGACGACGATTGCGGGAGATAGCTTAGCGACGACTTGGTTTGATGACGACGGCGTGACATCAACTGTGTAAGAATTGCATGACGACGATTGCGGGAGATAGCTTGGCGACGACTTGGTTTGATGACGACGGCGTGACATCAACTGTGTAAGAATTGCATGACGACGATTGCGGGAGACAGCTTGGCGACGACTTGGTTTGATGACGACGGCGTGACATCAACTGTGTAAGAATTTCATGACGACGATTGCGGGAGACAGCTTGGCAACGACTTGGTTTGATGACGACGGCGTGACATCAACTGTGTAAGAATTGCATGACGACGATTGCGGGAGACAGCTTGGCGACGATTTGGTTTGATGACGACGGCGTGACATCAACTGTGTAAGAATTGCATGACGACGATTGCGGGAGATAGCTTGGCGACGACTTGGTTTGATGACGACGGCGTGACATCAACTGTGTAAGAATTGCGTGACAACGATTGCGGGAGATAGCTTGGCGACGACTTGGTTTGATGATGACGGCGTGACATCAACTGTGTAAGAATTGCATGACGACGATTGCGGGAGATAGCTTGGCGACGACTTGGTTTGATGACGACGGCGTGACATCAACTGTGTAAGAATTGCGTGACGACGATTGCGGGAGATAGCTTGGCGACGACTTGGTTTGATGACGACGGCGTGACATCAACTGTGTAAGAATTGCATGACGACGATTGCGGGAGATAGCTTGGCGACGACTTGGTTTGATGACGACGGCGTGACATCAACTGTGTAAGAATTGCATGACGACGATTGCGGGAGATAGCTTTGCGACGACTTGGTTTGATGACGACGGCGTGACATCAACTGTGTAAGAATTGCATGACGACGATTGCGGGAGATAGCTTGGCGACGACTTGGTTTGATGACGATGGCGTGACATCAACTCTGTAAGAATTGCATGACGACGATTGCGGGAGACAGCTTGGCGACGACTTGGTTTGATGACGACGGCGTGACATCAACTGTGTAAGAATTGTGTGACGACGATTGCGGGAAATAGCCTGGCGACGACTTGGTTTGATGACGACGGCGTGACATCAACTGTGTAAGAATTGCATGACGACGATTGCGGGAGACAGCTTGGCGACGACTTGGTTTGATGAAGACGGCGTAACATGAACTGTGTAAGAATTGCGTGACGACGATTGCGGGAGACAGCTTGGCGACGACTTGGTTTGATGAAGACGGCGTGACATCAACTGTGTAAGAATTGCATGACGACGATTGCGGGAGATAGCTTGGCGACGACTTGGTTTGATGACGACGGCGTGACATCAACTGTGTGAGAATTGCATGACGACGATTGCGGGAGATAGCTTGGCGACGACTTGGTTTGATGACGACGGCGTGACATCAACTGTGTAAGAATTGCATGACGACGATTGCGGGAGATAGCTTGGCGACGACTTGGTTTGATGATGACGGCGTGACATCAACTGTGTAAGAATTGCGTGACAACGATTGCGGGAGATAGCTTGGCGACGACTTGGTTTGATGACGACGGCGTGACATCAACTGTGTAAGAATTGCATGACGACGATTGCGGGAGACAGCTTGGCGACGACTTGGTTTGATGACGACGGCGTGACATCAACTGTGTAAGAATTGCATGACGACGATTGCGGGAGACAGCTTGGCGACGACTTGGTTTGATGACAACGGCGTGACATCAACTGTGTAAGAATTGTATGACGACGATTGCGGGAGATAGCTTGGCGACGACATGGTTTGATGACGACGGCGTGACATCAACTGTGTAAGAATTGCATGACGACGATTGCGGGAGACAGCTTGGCGACGACTTGGTTTGATGACGACGGCGTGACATCAACTGTGTAAGAATTGCATGACGACGATTGCGGGAGATAGCTTGGCGACGACTTGGTTTGATGACGACGGCGTGACATCAACTGTGTAAGAATTGCATGACGACAATTGAGGGAGACAGCTTGGCGCCGACTTGGTTTGATGACGAGGGCGTGACATCAACTGTGTAAGAATTGCATGACGACGATTGCGGGAGACAGCTTGGCGACGACTTGGTTTGATGACGACGGCGTGACATCAACTGTGTAAGAATTGCATGACGACGATTGCGGGAGACAGCTTGGCGACGACTTGGTTTGATGACGACGGCGTGACATCAACTGTGTAAGAATTGTGTGACGACGATTGCGGGAAATAGCCTGGCGACGACTTGGTTTGATGACGACGGCGTGACATCAACTGTGTAAGAATTGCATGACGACGATTGCGGGAGACAGCTTGGCGACGACTTGGTTTGATGAAGACGGCGTAACATGAACTGTGTAAGAATTGCGTGACGACGATTGCGGGAGACAGCTTGGCGACGACTTGGTTTGATGAAGACGGCGTGACATCAACTGTGTAAGAATTGCATGACGACGATTGCGGGAGATAGCTTGGCGACGACTTGGTTTGATGACGACGGCGTGACATCAACTGTGTGAGAATTGCATGACGACGATTGCGGGAGATAGCTTGGCGACGACTTGGTTTGATGACGACGGCGTGACATCAACTGTGTAAGAATTGCATGACGACGACTGCGGGAGACCGCTTGGCGACGACTTGGTTTGATGACGACGGCACACATCAACTGTGTAATTGCATGACGACGATTGCGGGAGATAGCTTGGCGACGACTTGGTTTGATGACGACGACGTGACATCAACTGTGTAAGAATTGCATGACGACGATTGCGGGAGACAGCTTGGCGAAGACTTGGTTTGATGACGACGGCGTGACATCAACTGTGTAAGAATTGCATGACGACGATTGCGGGAGATAGCTTGGCGACGACTTAGTTTGATGACGACGGCGTGACATCAACTGTGTAAGAATTGCATGACGACGATTGCGGGAGATAGCTTAGCGACGACTTGGTTTGATGACGACGGCGTGACATCAACTGTGTAAGAATTGCATGACGACGATTGCGGGAGATAGCTTGGCGACGACTTGGTTTGATGACGACGGCGTGACATCAACTGTGTAAGAATTGCATGACGACGATTGCGGGAGACAGCTTGGCGACGACTTGGTTTGATGACGACGGCGTGACATCAACTGTGTAAGAATTGCATGACGACGATTGCGGGAGACAGCTTGGCAACGACTTGGTTTGATGACGACGGCGTGACATCAACTGTGTAAGAATTGCATGACGACGATTGCGGGAGACAGCTTGGCGACGATTTGGTTTGATGACGACGGCGTGACATCAACTGTGTAAGAATTGCATGACGACGATTGCGGGAGATAGCTTGGCGACGACTTGGTTTGATGACGACGGCGTGACATCAACTGTGTAAGAATTGCGTGACAACGATTGCGGGAGATAGCTTGGCGACGACTTGGTTTGATGATGACGGCGTGACATCAACTGTGTAAGAATTGCATGACGACGATTGCGGGAGATAGCTTGGCGACGACTTGGTTTGATGACGACGGCGTGACATCAAGTGTGTAAGAATTGCGTGACGACGATTGCGGGAGATAGCTTGGCGACGACTTGGTTTGATGACGACGGCGTGACATCAACTGTGTAAGAATTGCATGACGACGATTGCGGGAGATAGCTTGGCGACGACTTGGTTTGATGACGACGGCGTGACATCAACTGTGTAAGAATTGCATGACGACGATTGCGGGAGATAGCTTTGCGACGACTTGGTTTGATGACGACGGCGTGACATCAACTGTGTAAGAATTGCATGACGACGATTGCGGGAGACAGCTTGGCGACGACTTGGTTTGATGACGACGGCGTGACATCAACTGTGTAAGAATTGCATGACGACGATTGCGGGAGATAGCTTGGCGACGACTTGGTTTGATGACGACGGCGTGACATCAACTGTGTAAGAATTGCATGACGACGATTGCGGGAGATAGTTTGGCGACGACTTGGTTTGATGACGACGGCGTGACATCAACTGTGTAAGAATTGCATGACGACGATTGCGGGAGATAGCTTGGCGACGACTTGGTTTGATGACGACGGCGTGACATCAACTGTGTAAGAATTGCATGACGACGATTGCGGGAGATAGCTTGGCGACGACTTGGTTTGATGACGATGACGTGACATCAACTCTGTAAGAATTGCATGACGACGATTGCGGGAGATAGCTTGGCGACGACTTGGTTTGATGATGACGGCGTGACATCAACTGTGTAAGAATTGCGTGACAACGATTGCGGGAGATAGCTTGGCGACGACTTGGTTTGATGACGACGGCGTGACATCAACTGTGTAAGAATTGCATGACGACGATTGCGGGAGACAGCTTGGCGACGACTTGGTTTGATGACGACGGCGTGACATCAACTGTGTAAGAATTGCATGACGACGATTGCGGGAGACAGCTTGGCGACGACTTGGTTTGATGACAACGGCGTGACATCAACTGTGTAAGAATTGCATGACGACGATTGCGGGAGATAGCTTGGCGACGACATGGTTTGATGACGACGGCGTGACATCAACTGTGTAAGAATTGCATGACGACGATTGCCGGAGACAGCTTGGCGACGACTTGGTTTGATGACGACGGCGTGACATCAACTGTGTAAGAATTGCATGACGACGATTGCGGGAGATAGCTTGGCGACGACTTGGTTTGATGACGAAGGCGTGACATCAACTATGTAAAAATTGCGTGACGACGATTGCGGGAGATAGCTTGGCGACGACTTGGTTTGATGACGACGGCGTGACATCAACTGTGTAAGAATTGCATGACGACGATTGCGGGAGATAGCTTGGCGACGACTTGGTTTGATGTCGACGGCGTGACATCAACTGTGTAAGAATTGCATGACGACAATTGAGGGAGACAGCTTGGCGCCGACTTGGTTTGATGACGACGGCGTGACATCAACTGTGTAAGAATAGCATGACGACGATTGCGGGAGACAGCTTGGCGACGACTTGGTTTGATGACGACGGCGTGACATCAACTGTGTAAGAATTGCATGACGACGATTGCGGGAGACAGCTTGGCGACGACTTGGTTTGATGACGACGGCGTGACATCAACTGTGTAAGAATTGCATGACGGCGATTGCGGGAGACAGCTTGGCGACGACTTGGTTTGATGACGACGGCGTGACATCAACTGTGTAAGAATTGCATGACGACGATTGCGGGAGACAGCTTGGCGACGACTTGGTTTGATGACGACGGCGTGACATCAACTGTGTAAGAATTGCATGACGACGATTGCGGGAGATAGCTTGGCGACGACTTGGTTTGATGACGACGGCGTGACATCAACTGTGTAAGAATTGCGTGACAACGATTGCGGGAGATAGCTTGGCGACGACTTGGTTTGATGATGACGGCGTGACATCAACTGTGTAAGAATTGCATGACGACGATTGCGGGAGATAGCTTGGCGACGACTTGGTTTGATGATGACGGCGTGACATCAACTGTGTAAGAATTGCGTGACGATGATTGCGGGAGACAGCTTGGCGACGACTTGGTTTGATGACGACGGCGTGACATCAACTGTGTAAGAATTGCATGACGACGATTGCGGGAGATAGCTTGGCGACGACTTGGTTTGATGACGACGGCGTGACATCAACTGTGTAAGAATTGCATGACGACGATTGCGGGAGACAGCTTGGCGACGACTTGGTTTGATGACGACGGCATGACATCAACTGTGTAAGAATTGCATGACGACGATTGCGGGAGACAGCTTGGCGACGACTTGGTTTGATGACGACGGCGTGACATCAACTGTGTAAGAATTGCATGACGACGATTGCGGGAGATAGCTTGGCGACGACTTGGTTTGATGACGACGGCGTGACATCAACTGTGTAAGAATTGCATGACGACGATTGCGGGAGATAGCTTGGCGACGACTTGGTTTGATGACGACGGCGTGACATCAACGGTGTAAGAATTGCATGACGACGATTGCGGGAGATAGCTTGGCGACGACTTGGTTTGATGACGACGGCGTGACATCAACTGTGTAAGAATTGCATGACGACGACTGCGGGAGACCGCTTGGCGACGACTTGGTTTGATGACGACGGCACACATCAACTGTGTAATTGCATGACGACGATTGCGGGAGATAGCTTGGCGACGACTTGGTTTGATGACGACGACGTGACATCAACTGTGTAAGAATTGCATGACGACGATTGCGGGAGACAGCTTGGCGACGACTTGGTTTGATGACGACGGCGTGACATCAACTGTGTAAGAATTGCATGACGACGATTGCGGGAGATAGCTTGGCGAAGACTTAGTTTGATGACGACGGCGTGACATCAACTGTGTAAGAATTGCATGACGACGATTGCGGGAGATAGCTTAGCGACGACTTGGTTTGATGACGACGGCGTGACATCAACTGTGTAAGAATTGCATGACGACGATTGCGGGAGATAGCTTGGCGACGACTTGGTTTGATGACGAAGGCGTGACATCAACTATGTAAAAATTGCGTGACGACGATTGCGGGAGATAGCTTGGCGACGACTTGGTTTGATGACGACGGCGTGACATCAACTGTGTAAGAATTGCATGACGACGATTGCGGGAGATAGCTTGGCGACGACTTGGTTTGATGACGACGGCGTGACATCAACTGTGTAAGAATTGCATGACGACAATTGAGGGAGACAGCTTGGCGCCGACTTGGTTTGATGACGACGGCGTGACATCAACTGTGTAAGAATTGCATGACGACGATTGCGGGAGACAGCTTGGCGACGACTTGGTTTGATGACGACGGCGTGACATCAACTGTGTAAGAATTGCATGACGACGATTGCGGGAGACAGCTTGGCGACGACTTGGTTTGATGACGACGGCGTGACATCAACTGTGTAAGAATTGCATGACGGCGATTGCGGGAGACAGCTTGGCGACGACTTGGTTTGATGACGACGGCGTGACATCAACTGTGTAAGAATTGCATGACGACGATTGCGGGAGACAGCTTGGCGACGACTTGGTTTGATGACGACGGCGTGACATCAACTGTGTAAGAATTGCATGACGACGATTGCGGGAGATAGCTTGGCGACGACTTGGTTTGATGACGACGGCGTGACATCAACTGTGTAAGAATTGCGTGACAACGATTGCGGGAGATAGCTTGGCGACGACTTGATTTGATGACGACGGCGTGACATCAACTGTGTAAGAATTGCATGACGACGATTGCGGGAGACAGCTTGGCGACGACTTGGTTTGATCACGACGGCGTGACATCAACTGTGTAAGAATTGCATGACGACGATTGCGGGAGACAGCTTGGCGACGACTTGGTTTGATGACGACGGCGTGACATCAACTGTGTAAGAATTGCGTGACAACGATTGCGGGAGACAGCTTGGCGACGACTTGGTTTGATGACGACGGCGTGACATCAACTGTGTAAGAATTGCATGACGACGATTGCGGGAGACAGCTTGGCGACGACTTGGTTTGATGACGACGGCATGACATCAACTGTGTAAGAATTGCATGACGACGATTGCGGGAGACAGCTTGGCGACGACTTGGTTTGATGACGACGGCGTGACATCAACTGTGTAAGAATTGCATGACGACGATTGCGGGAGATAGCTTGGCGACGACTTGCTTTGATGACGACGGCGTGACATCAACTGTGTAAGAATTGCATGACGACGATTGCGGGAGATAGCTTGGCGACGACTTGGTTTGATGACGACGGCGTGACATCAACGGTGTAAGAATTGCATGACGACGATTGCGGGAGATAGCTTGGCGACGACTTGGTTTGATGACGACGGCGTGACATCAACTGTGTAAGAATTGCATGACGACGACTGCGGGAGACCGCTTGGCGACGACTTGGTTTGATGACGACGGCACACATCAACTGTGTAATTGCATGACGACGATTGCGGGAGATAGCTTGGCGACGACTTGGTTTGATGACGACGACGTGACATCAACTGTGTAAGAATTGCATGACGACGATTGCGGGAGACAGCTTGGCGACGACTTGGTTTGATGACGACGGCGTGACATCAACTGTGTAAGAATTGCATGACGACGATTGCGGGAGATAGCTTGGCGAAGACTTAGTTTGATGACGACGGCGTGACATCAACTGTGTAAGAATTGCATGACGACGATTGCGGGAGATAGCTTGGCGACGACTTGGTTTGATGACGACGGCGTGACATCAACTGTGTAAGAATTGCATGACGACGATTGCGGGAGACAGCTTGGCGACGACTTGGTTTGATGACGACGGCGTGACACCAACTGTGTAAGAATTGCATGACGACGATTGCGGGAGACAGCTTGGCAACGACTTGGTTTGATGACGACGGCGTGACATCAACTGTGTAAGAATTGCATGACGACGATTGCGGGAGACAGCTTGGCGACGATTTGGTTTGATGACGACGGCGTGACATCAACTGTGTAAGAATTGCATGACGACGATTGCGGGAGATAGCTTGGCGACGACTTGGTTTGATGACGACGGCGTGACATCAACTGTGTAAGAATTGCGTGACAACGATTGCGGGAGATAGCTTGGCGACGACTTGGTTTGATGATGACGGCGTGACATCAACTGTGTAAGAATTGCATGACGACGATTGCGGGAGATAGCTTGGCGACGACTTGGTTTGATGACGACGGCGTGACATCAACTGTGTAAGAATTGCGTGACGACGATTGCGGGAGATAGCTTGGCGACGACTTGGTTTGATGACGACGGCGTGACATCAACTGTGTAAGAATTGCATGACGACGATTGCGGGAGATAGCTTGGCGACGACTTGGTTTGATGACGACGGCGTGACATCAACTGTGTAAGAATTGCATGACGACGATTGCGGGAGATAGCTTTGCGACGACTTGGTTTGATGACGACGGCGTGACATCAACTGTGTAAGAATTGCATGACGACGATTGCGGGAGACAGCTTGGCGACGACTTGGTTTGATGACAACGGCGTGACATCAACTGTGTAAGAATTGCATGACGACGATTGCGGGAGATAGCTTGGCGACGACTTGGTTTGATGACGACGGCGTGACATCAACTGTGTAAGAATTGCATGACGACGATTGCGGGAGATAGTTTGGCGACGACTTGGTTTGATGACGACGGCGTGACATCAACTGTGTAAGAATTGCATGACGACGATTGCGGGAGATAGCTTGGCGACGACTTGGTTTGATGACGACGGCGTGACATCAACTGTGTAAGAATTGCATGACGACGATTGCGGGAGATAGCTTGGCGACGACTTGGTTGGATGACGATGGCGTGACATCAACTCTGTAAGAATTGCATGACGACGATTGCGGGAGATAGCTTGGCGACGACTTGGTTTGATGATGACGGCGTGACATCAACTGTGTAAGAATTGCGTGACAACGATTGCGGGAGATAGCTTGGCGACGACTTGGTTTGATGACGACGGCGTGACATCAACTGTGTAAGAATTGCATGACGACGATTGCGGGAGACAGCTTGGCGACGACTTGGTTTGATGACGACGGCGTGACATCAACTGTGTAAGAATTGCATGACGACGATTGCGGGAGACAGCTTGGCGACGACTTGGTTTGATGACAACGGCGTGACATCAACTGTGTAAGAATTGCATGACGACGATTGCGGGAGATAGCTTGGCGACGACATGGTTTGATGACGACGGCGTGACATCAACTGTGTAAGAATTGCATGACGACGATTGCGGGAGACAGCTTGGCGACGACTTGGTTTGATGACGACGGCGTGACATCAACTGTGTAAGAATTGCATGACGACGATTGCGGGAGATAGCTTGGCGACGACTTGGTTTGATGACGAAGGCGTGACATCAACTATGTAAAAATTGCGTGACGACGATTGCGGGAGATAGCTTGGCGACGACTTGGTTTGATGACGACGGCGTGACATCAACTGTGTAAGAATTGCATGACGACGATTGCGGGAGATAGCTTGGCGACGACTTGGTTTGATGACGACGGCGTGACATCAACTGTGTAAGAATTGCATGACGCCAATTGAGGGAGACAGCTTGGCGCCGACTTGGTTTGATGACGACGGCGTGACATCAACTGTGTAAGAATTGCATGACGACGATTGCGGGAGACAGCTTGGCGACGACTTGGTTTGATGACGACGGCGTGACATCAACTGTGTAAGAATTGCATGACGACGATTGCGGGAGACAGCTTGGCGACGACTTGGTTTGATGACGACGGCGTGACATCAACTGTGTAAGAATTGCATGACGGCGATTGCGGGAGACAGCTTCGCGACGACTTGGTTTGATGACGACGGCGTGACATCAACTGTGTAAGAATTGCATGACGACGATTGCGGGAGACAGCTTGGCGACGACTTGGTTTGATGACGACGGCGTGACATCAACTGTGTAAGAATTGCATGACGACGATTGCGGGAGATAGCTTGGCGACGACTTGGTTTGATGACGACGGCGTGACATCAACTGTGTAAGAATTGCGTGACAACGATTGCGGGAGATAGCTTGGCGACGACTTGGTTTGATGATGACGGCGTGACATCAACTGTGTAAGAATTGCGTGACGACGATTGCGGGAGACAGTTTGGCGACGACTTGGTTTGATGACGACGGCGTGACATCAACTGTGTAAGAATTGCATGACGACGATTGCGGGAGATAGCTTGGCGACGACTTGGTTTGATGACGACGGCGTGACATCAACTGTGTAAGAATTGCATGACGACGATTGCGGGAGGCAGCTTGGCGACGACTTGGTTTGATGACGACGGCGTGACATCAACAGTGTAAGAATTGCGTGACGACGATTGCGGGAGACAGCTTGGCGACGACTTGGTTTGATGACGACGGCGTGACATCAACTGTGTAAGAATTGCATGACGACGATTGCGGGAGATAGTTTGGCGACGACTTGGTTTGATGACGACGGCGTGACATCAACTGTGTAAGAATTGCATGACGACGATTGCGGGAGATAGCTTGGCGACGACTTGGTTTGATGACGACGGCGTGACATCAACTGTGTAAGAATTGCATGACGACGATTGCGGGAGATAGCTTGGCGACGACTTGGTTTGATGACGACGGCGTGACATCAACTGTGTAAGAATTGCATGACGACGATTGCGGGAGATAGCTTGGCGACGACTTGGTTTGATGACGACGGCGTGACATCAACTGTGTAAGAATTGCGTGACAACGATTGCGGGAGATAGCTTGGCGACGAGTTGGTTTGATGATGACAGCGTGACATCAACTGTGTAAGAATTGCATGACGACGATTGCGGGAGATAGCTTGGCGACGACTTGGTTTGATGACGACAGCGTGACATCAACTGTGTAAGAATTGCATGACGACGATTGCGGGAGATAGCTTGGCGACGACTTGGTTTGATGACGACGGCGTGACATCAACTGTGTAAGAATTGCGTGACGACGATTGCGGGAGATAGCTTGGCGACGACTTGGTTTGATGACGACGGCGTGACATCAACTGTGTAAGAATTGCATGACGACGATTACGGGAGACAGCTTGGCGACGACTTGGTTTGATGAAGACGGCGTGACATCAACTGTGTAAGAATTGCGTGACGACGATTGCGGGAGACAGCTTGGCGACGACTTGGTTTGATAACGACGGCGTGACATCAACTGTGTAAGAATTGCATGACGACGATTGCGGGAGATAGCGTGGCGACGACTTGGTTTGATGACGACGGCGTGACATCAACTGTGTAAGAATTGCATGACGACGATTGCGGGAGACAGCTTGGCGACGACTTGGTTTGATGAAGACGGCGTGACATCAACTGTGTAAGAATTGCGTGACGACGATTGCGGGAGACAGCTTGGCGACGACTTGGTTTGATGAAGACGGCGTGACATCAACTGTGTAAGAATTGCGTGACGACGATTGCGGGAGATAGCTTGGCGACAACTTGGTTTGATGACGACGGCGTGACATCAACTGTGTAAGAATTGCATGACGACGATTGCGGGAGATAGCTTGGCGACGACTTGGTTTGATGACGACGGCGTGACATCAACTGTGTAAGAATTGCATGACGACGATTGCGGGAGACAGCTTGGCGACGACTTGGTTTGATGAAGACGGCGTGACATCAACTGTGTAAGAATTGCGTGATGACGATTGCGGGAGACAGCTTGGCGACGACTTGGTTTGATGACGACGGCGTGACATACACTGTGTAAGAATTGTGTGACGACGATTGCGGGAAATAGCCTGGCGACGACTTGGTTTGATGACGACGGCGTGACATCAACTGTGTAAGAATTGCATGACGACGATTGCGGGAGACAGCTTGGCGACGACTTGGTTTGATGAAGACGGCGTAACATCAACTGTGTAAGAATTGCGTGACGACGATTGCGGGAGACAGCTTGGCGACGACTTGGTTTGATGAAGACGGCGTGACATCAACTGTGTAAGAATTGCATGACGACGATTGCGGGAGATAGCTTGGCGACGACTTGGTTTGATGACGACGGCGTGACATCAACTGTGTGAGAATTGCATGACGACGATTGCGGGAGATAGCTTGGCGACGACTTGGTTTGATGACGACGGCGTGACATCAACTGTGTAAGAATTGCATGACGACGATTGCGGGAGATAGCTTGGCGACGACTTGGTTTGATGACGACGGCGTGACATCAACTGTGTAAGAATTGCATGACGACGATTGCGGGAGATAGCTTGGCGACGACTTGGTTTGATGACGACGGCGTGACATCAACTGTGTAAGAATTGCGTGACAACGATTGCGGGAGATAGCTTGGCGACGACTTGGTTTGATGACGACGGCGTGACATCAACTGTGTAAGAATTGCGTGACGATGATTGCGGGAGATAACTTGGCGACGACTTGGTTTAATGACGACGGCGTGACATCAACTGTGTAAGAATTGCATGACGACGATTGCGGGAGACAGCTTGGCGACGACTTGGTGTGATGACGACGGCGTGACATCAACTGTGTAAGAATTGCATGACGACGATTGCGGGAGACAGCTTGGCGACGACTTGGTTTGATGACGACGGCGTGACATCAACTGTGTAAGAATTGCATGACGACGATTTCGGGAGACAGCTTGGCGACGACGTGGTGTGATGACGACGGCGTGACATCAACTGTGTAAGAATTGCATGACGACAATTACAGGAGACAGCTTGGCGACGACTTGGTTTGATGAAGACGGCGTGACATCAACTGTGTAAGAATTGCGTGACGACGATTGCGGGAGACAGCTTGGCGACGACTTGGTTTGATGACGACGGCGTGACATCAACTGTGTAAGAATTGCATGACGACGATTGCGGGAGACAGCTTGGCGACGACTTGGTTTGATGAAGACGGCGTGACATCAACTGTGTAAGAATTGCATGACGACGATTGCGGGAGATAGCTTGGCGACGACTTGGTTTGATGACGACGGCGTGACATCAACTGTGTAAGAATTGCATGACGACGATTGCGGGAGACAGCTTGGCGACGACTTGGTTTGATGACGACGGCGTGACATCAACTGTGTAAGAATTGCATGACGACGATTGCGGGAGATAGCTTGGCGACGACTTGGTTTGATGACGACGGCGTGACATCAACTGTGTAAGAATTGCATGACGACGATTGCGGGAGATAGCTTGGCGACGACTTGGTTTGATGATGACGGCGTGACATCAACTGTGTAAGAATTGCATGACGACGATTGCGGGAGACAGCTTGGCGACGACTTGGTTTGATGATGACGGCGTGACATCAACTGTGTAACAATTGCATGACGACGATTGCGGGAGACAGCTTGGCGACGACTTGGTGTGATGACGACGGCGTGACATCAACTGTGTAAGAATTGCATGACGACGATTGCGGGAGACAGCTTGGCGACGACTTGGTTTGATGACGACGGCGTGACATCAACTGTGTAAGAATTGCATGACGACGATTTCGGGAGACATCTTGGCGACCACTTGGTTTGATGACGACGGCGTGACATCAACTGTGTAAGAATTGCATGACGACGATTGCGGGAGATAGCTTGGCGACGACTTGGTTTGATGACGACGGCGTGACATCAACTGTGTAAGAATTGCGTGACGACGATTGCGGGAGATAGCTTGGCGACCACTTGGTTTGATGACGACGGCGTGACATCAACTGTGTAAGAATTGCATGACGACGATTGCGGGAGATAGCTTGGCGACGACTTGGTTTGATGATGACGGCGTGACATCAACTGTGTAAGAATTGCGTGACGACGATTGCGGGAGATAGCTTGGCGACGACTTGGTTTGATGATGACGGCGTGACATCAACTGTGTAAGAATTGCATGACGACGATTGTGGGAGATAGCTTGGCGACGACTTGGTTTGATGATGACGTCGTGACATCAACTGTGTAAGAATTGCATGACGACGATTGCGGGAGATAGCTTGGCGACGACTTGGTTTGATGACGACGGCGTGACATCAACTGTGTAAGAATTGCATGACGACGATTGCGGGAGATAGCTTGGCGACCACTTGGTTTGATGACGACGGCGTGACATCAACTGTGTAAGAATTGCATGACGGCGATTGCGGGAGACAGCTTCGCGACGACTTGGTTTGATGACGACGGCGTGACATCAACTGTGTAAGAATTGCATGACGACGATTGCGGGAGACAGCTTGGCGACGACTTGGTTTGATGACGACGGCGTGACATCAACTGTGTAAGAATTGCATGACGACGATTGCGGGAGATAGCTTGGCGACGACTTGGTTTGATGACGACGGCGTGACATCAACTGTGTAAGAATTGCGTGACAACGATTGCGGGAGATAGCTTGGCGACGACTTGGTTTGATGATGACGGCGTGACATCAACTGTGTAAGAATTGCATGACGACGATTGCGGGAGATAGCTTGGCGACGACTTGGTTTGATGATGACGGCGTGACATCAACTGTGTAAGAATTGCGTGACGACGATTGCGGGAGACAGCTTGGCGACGACTTGGTTTGATGACGACGGCGTGACATCAACTGTGTAAGAATTGCATGACGACGATTGCGGGAGATAGCTTGGCGACGACTTGGTTTGATGACGACGGCGTGACATCAACTGTGTAAGAATTGCATGACGACGATTGCGGGAGGCAGCTTGGCGACGACTTGGTTTGATGACGACGGCGTGACATCAACAGTGTAAGAATTGCGTGACGACGATTGCGGGAGACAGCTTGGCGACGACTTGGTTTGATGACGACGGCGTGACATCAACTGTGTAAGAATTGCATGACGACGATTGCGGGAGATAGTTTGGCGACGACTTGGTTTGATGACGACGGCGTGACATCAACTGTGTAAGAATTGCATGACGACGATTGCGGGAGATAGCTTGGCGACGACTTGGTTTGATGACGACGGCGTGACATCAACTGTGTAAGAATTGCATGACGACGATTGCGGGAGATAGCTTGGCGACGACTTGGTTTGATGACGACGGCGTGACATCAACTGTGTAAGAATTGCATGACGACGATTGCGGGAGATAGCTTGGCGACGACTTGGTTTGATGACGACGGCGTGACATCAACTGTGTAAGAATTGCGTGACAACGATTGCGGGAGATAGCTTGGCGACGAGTTGGTTTGATGATGACAGCGTGACATCAACTGTGTAAGAATTGCATGACGACGATTGCGGGAGATAGCTTGGCGACGACTTGGTTTGATGACGACAGTGTGACATCAACTGTGTAAGAATTGCATGACGACGATTGCGGGAGATAGCTTGGCGACGACTTGGTTTGATGACGACGGCGTGACATCAACTGTGTAAGAATTGCGTGACGACGATTGCGGGAGATAGCTTGGCGACGACTTGGTTTGATGACGACGGCGTGACATCAACTGTGTAAGAATTGCATGACGACGATTACGGGAGACAGCTTGGCGACGACTTGGTTTGATGAAGACGGCGTGACATCAACTGTGTAAGAATTGCGTGACGACGATTGCGGGAGACAGCTTGGCGACGACTTGGTTTGATAACGACGGCGTGACATCAACTGTGTAAGAATTGCATGACGACGATTGCGGGAGATAGCGTGGCGACGACTTGGTTTGATGACGACGGCGTGACATCAACTGTGTAAGAATTGCATGACGACGATTGCGGGAGACAGCTTGGCGACGACTTGGTTTGATGAAGACGGCGTGACATCAACTGTGTAAGAATTGCGTGACGACGATTGCGGGAGACAGCTTGGCGACGACTTGGTTTGATGAAGACGGCGTGACATCAACTGTGTAAGAATTGCGTGACGACGATTGCGGGAGATAGCTTGGCGACAACTTGGTTTGATGACGACGGCGTGACATCAACTGTGTAAGAATTGCATGACGACGATTGCGGGAGATAGCTTGGCGACGACTTGGTTTGATGACGACGGCGTGACATCAACTGTGTAAGAATTGCATGACGACGATTGCGGGAGACAGCTTGGCGACGACTTGGTTTGATGAAGACGGCGTGACATCAACTGTGTAAGAATTGCGTGATGACGATTGCGGGAGACAGCTTGGCGACGACTTGGTTTGATGACGACGGCGTGACATACACTGTGTAAGAATTGTGTGACGACGATTGCGGGAAATAGCCTGGCGACGACTTGGTTTGATGACGACGGCGTGACATCAACTGTGTAAGAATTGCATGACGACGATTGCGGGAGACAGCTTGGCGACGACTTGGTTTGATGAAGACCGCGTAACATCAACTGTGTAAGAATTGCGTGACGACGATTGCGGGAGACAGCTTGGCGACGACTTGGTTTGATGAAGACGGCGTGACATCAACTGTGTAAGAATTGCATGACGACGATTGCGGGAGATAGCTTGGCGACGACTTGGTTTGATGACGACGGCGTGACATCAACTGTGTGAGAATTGCATGACGACGATTGCGGGAGATAGCTTGGCGACGACTTGGTTTGATGACGACGGCGTGACATCAACTGTGTAAGAATTGCATGACGACGATTGCGGGAGATAGCTTGGCGACGACTTGGTTTGATGACGACGGCGTGACATCAACTGTGTAAGAATTGCATGACGACGATTGCGGGAGATAGCTTGGCGACGACTTGGTTTGATGACGACGGCGTGACATCAACTGTGTAAGAATTGCGTGACAACGATTGCGGGAGATAGCTTGGCGACGACTTGGTTTGATGACGACGGCGTGACATCAACTGTGTAAGAATTGCGTGACGATGATTGCGGGAGATAACTTGGCGACGACTTGGTTTAATGACGACGGCGTGACATCAACTGTGTAAGAATTGCATGACGACGATTGCGGGAGACAGCTTGGCGACGACTTGGTGTGATGACGACGGCGTGACATCAACTGTGTAAGAATTGCATGACGACGATTGCGGGAGACAGCTTGGCGACGACTTGGTTTGATGACGACGGCGTGACATCAACTGTGTAAGAATTGCATGACGACGATTTCGGGAGACAGCTTGGCGACGACGTGGTGTGATGACGACGGCGTGACATCAACTGTGTAAGAATTGCATGACGACAATTACAGGAGACAGCTTGGCGACGACTTGGTTTGATGAAGACGGCGTGACATCAACTGTGTAAGAATTGCGTGACGACGATTGCGGGAGACAGCTTGGCGACGACTTGGTTTGATGACGACGGCGTGACATCAACTGTGTAAGAATTGCATGACGACGATTGCGGGAGACAGCTTGGCGACGACTTGGTTTGATGAAGACGGCGTGACATCAACTGTGTAAGAATTGCATGACGACGATTGCGGGAGATAGCTTGGCGACGACTTGGTTTGATGACGACGGCGTGACATCAACTGTGTAAGAATTGCATGACGACGATTGCGGGAGACAGCTTGGCGACGACTTGGTTTGATGACGACGGCGTGACATCAACTGTGTAAGAATTGCATGACGACGATTGCGGGAGATAGCTTGGCGACGACTTGGTTTGATGACGACGGCGTGACATCAACTGTGTAAGAATTGCATGACGACGATTGCGGGAGATAGCTTGGCGACGACTTGGTTTGATGATGACGGCGTGACATCAACTGTGTAAGAATTGCATGACGACGATTGCGGGAGACAGCTTGGCGACGACTTGGTTTGATGATGACGGCGTGACATCAACTGTGTAACAATTGCATGACGACGATTGCGGGAGACAGCTTGGCGACGACTTGGTGTGATGACGACGGCGTGACATCAACTGTGTAAGAATTGCATGACGACGATTGCGGGAGACAGCTTGGCGACGACTTGGTTTGATGACGACGGCGTGACATCAACTGTGTAAGAATTGCATGACGACGATTTCGGGAGACATCTTGGCGACCACTTGGTTTGATGACGACGGCGTGACATCAACTGTGTAAGAATTGCATGACGACGATTGCGGGAGATAGCTTGGCGACGACTTGGTTTGATGACGACGGCGTGACATCAACTGTGTAAGAATTGCGTGACGACGATTGCGGGAGATAGCTTGGCGACCACTTGGTTTGATGACGACGGCGTGACATCAACTGTGTAAGAATTGCATGACGACGATTGCGGGAGATAGCTTGGCGACGACTTGGTTTGATGATGACGGCGTGACATCAACTGTGTAAGAATTGCGTGACGACGATTGCGGGAGATAGCTTGGCGACGACTTGGTTTGATGATGACGGCGTGACATCAACTGTGTAAGAATTGCATGACGACGATTGTGGGAGATAGCTTGGCGACGACTTGGTTTGATGATGACGTCGTGACATCAACTGTGTAAGAATTGCATGACGACGATTGCGGGAGATAGCTTGGCGACGACTTGGTTTGATGACGACGGCGTGACATCAACTGTGTAAGAATTGCATGACGACGATTGCGGGAGATAGCTTGGCGACCACTTGGTTTGATGACGACGGCGTGACATCAACTGTGTAAGAATTGCATGACGGCGATTGCGGGAGACAGCTTCGCGACGACTTGGTTTGATGACGACGGCGTGACATCAACTGTGTAAGAATTGCATGACGACGATTGCGGGAGACAGCTTGGCGACGACTTGGTTTGATGACGACGGCGTGACATCAACTGTGTAAGAATTGCATGACGACGATTGCGGGAGATAGCTTGGCGACGACTTGGTTTGATGACGACGGCGTGACATCAACTGTGTAAGAATTGCGTGACAACGATTGCGGGAGATAGCTTGGCGACGACTTGGTTTGATGATGACGGCGTGACATCAACTGTGTAAGAATTGCATGACGACGATTGCGGGAGATAGCTTGGCGACGACTTGGTTTGATGATGACGGCGTGACATCAACTGTGTAAGAATTGCGTGACGACGATTGCGGGAGACAGCTTGGCGACGACTTGGTTTGATGACGACGGCGTGACATCAACTGTGTAAGAATTGCATGACGACGATTGCGGGAGATAGCTTGGCGACGACTTGGTTTGATGACGACGGCGTGACATCAACTGTGTAAGAATTGCATGACGACGATTGCGGGAGGCAGCTTGGCGACGACTTGGTTTGATGACGACGGCGTGACATCAACAGTGTAAGAATTGCGTGACGACGATTGCGGGAGACAGCTTGGCGACGACTTGGTTTGATGACGACGGCGTGACATCAACTGTGTAAGAATTGCATGACGACGATTGCGGGAGATAGTTTGGCGACGACTTGGTTTGATGACGACGGCGTGACATCAACTGTGTAAGAATTGCATGACGACGATTGCGGGAGATAGCTTGGCGACGACTTGGTTTGATGACGACGGCGTGACATCAACTGTGTAAGAATTGCATGACGACGATTGCGGGAGATAGCTTGGCGACGACTTGGTTTGATGACGACGGCGTGACATCAACTGTGTAAGAATTGCATGACGACGATTGCGGGAGATAGCTTGGCGACGACTTGGTTTGATGACGACGGCGTGACATCAACTGTGTAAGAATTGCGTGACAACGATTGCGGGAGATAGCTTGGCGACGAGTTGGTTTGATGATGACAGCGTGACATCAACTGTGTAAGAATTGCATGACGACGATTGCGGGAGATAGCTTGGCGACGACTTGGTTTGATGACGACAGTGTGACATCAACTGTGTAAGAATTGCATGACGACGATTGCGGGAGATAGCTTGGCGACGACTTGGTTTGATGACGACGGCGTGACATCAACTGTGTAAGAATTGCGTGACGACGATTGCGGGAGATAGCTTGGCGACGACTTGGTTTGATGACGACGGCGTGACATCAACTGTGTAAGAATTGCATGACGACGATTACGGGAGACAGCTTGGCGACGACTTGGTTTGATGAAGACGGCGTGACATCAACTGTGTAAGAATTGCGTGACGACGATTGCGGGAGACAGCTTGGCGACGACTTGGTTTGATAACGACGGCGTGACATCAACTGTGTAAGAATTGCATGACGACGATTGCGGGAGATAGCGTGGCGACGACTTGGTTTGATGACGACGGCGTGACATCAACTGTGTAAGAATTGCATGACGACGATTGCGGGAGACAGCTTGGCGACGACTTGGTTTGATGAAGACGGCGTGACATCAACTGTGTAAGAATTGCGTGACGACGATTGCGGGAGACAGCTTGGCGACGACTTGGTTTGATGAAGACGGCGTGACATCAACTGTGTAAGAATTGCGTGACGACGATTGCGGGAGATAGCTTGGCGACAACTTGGTTTGATGACGACGGCGTGACATCAACTGTGTAAGAATTGCATGACGACGATTGCGGGAGATAGCTTGGCGACGACTTGGTTTGATGACGACGGCGTGACATCAACTGTGTAAGAATTGCATGACGACGATTGCGGGAGACAGCTTGGCGACGACTTGGTTTGATGAAGACGGCGTGACATCAACTGTGTAAGAATTGCGTGATGACGATTGCGGGAGACAGCTTGGCGACGACTTGGTTTGATGACGACGGCGTGACATACACTGTGTAAGAATTGTGTGACGACGATTGCGGGAAATAGCCTGGCGACGACTTGGTTTGATGACGACGGCGTGACATCAACTGTGTAAGAATTGCATGACGACGATTGCGGGAGACAGCTTGGCGACGACTTGGTTTGATGAAGACCGCGTAACATCAACTGTGTAAGAATTGCGTGACGACGATTGCGGGAGACAGCTTGGCGACGACTTGGTTTGATGAAGACGGCGTGACATCAACTGTGTAAGAATTGCATGACGACGATTGCGGGAGATAGCTTGGCGACGACTTGGTTTGATGACGACGGCGTGACATCAACTGTGTGAGAATTGCATGACGACGATTGCGGGAGATAGCTTGGCGACGACTTGGTTTGATGACGACGGCGTGACATCAACTGTGTAAGAATTGCATGACGACGATTGCGGGAGATAGCTTGGCGACGACTTGGTTTGATGACGACGGCGTGACATCAACTGTGTAAGAATTGCATGACGACGATTGCGGGAGATAGCTTGGCGACGACTTGGTTTGATGACGACGGCGTGACATCAACTGTGTAAGAATTGCGTGACAACGATTGCGGGAGATAGCTTGGCGACGACTTGGTTTGATGACGACGGCGTGACATCAACTGTGTAAGAATTGCGTGACGATGATTGCGGGAGATAACTTGGCGACGACTTGGTTTAATGACGACGGCGTGACATCAACTGTGTAAGAATTGCATGACGACGATTGCGGGAGACAGCTTGGCGACGACTTGGTGTGATGACGACGGCGTGACATCAACTGTGTAAGAATTGCATGACGACGATTGCGGGAGACAGCTTGGCGACGACTTGGTTTGATGACGACGGCGTGACATCAACTGTGTAAGAATTGCATGACGACGATTTCGGGAGACAGCTTGGCGACGACGTGGTGTGATGACGACGGCGTGACATCAACTGTGTAAGAATTGCATGACGACGATTACAGGAGACAGCTTGGCGACGACTTGGTTTGATGAAGACGGCGTGACATCAACTGTGTAAGAATTGCGTGACGACGATTGCGGGAGACAGCTTGGCGACGACTTGGTTTGATGACGACGGCGTGACATCAACTGTGTAAGAATTGCATGACGACGATTGCGGGAGACAGCTTGGCGACGACTTGGTTTGATGAAGACGGCGTGACATCAACTGTGTAAGAATTGCATGACGACGATTGCGGGAGATAGCTTGGCGACGACTTGGTTTGATGACGACGGCGTGACATCAACTGTGTAAGAATTGCATGACGACGATTGCGGGAGACAGCTTGGCGACGACTTGGTTTGATGACGACGGCGTGACATCAACTGTGTAAGAATTGCATGACGACGATTGCGGGAGATAGCTTGGCGACGACTTGGTTTGATGACGACGGCGTGACATCAACTGTGTAAGAATTGCATGACGACGATTGCGGGAGATAGCTTGGCGACGACTTGGTTTGATGACGACGGCGTGACATCAACTGTGTAAGAATTGCATGACGACGATTGCGGGAGATAGCTTGGCGACGACATGGTTTGATGACGACGGCGTGACATCAACTGTGTAAGAATTGCATGACAACGATTGCGGGAGATAGCTTGGCGACGACTTGGTTTGATGACGACGGCGTGACATCAACTGTGTAAGAATTGCATGACGACGATTGCGGGAGATAGCTTGGCGACGACTTGGTTTGATGATGACGGCGTGACATCAACTGTGTAAGAATTGCATGACGACGATTGCGGGAGACAGCTTGGCGACGACTTGGTTTGATGATGACGGCGTGACATCAACTGTGTAACAATTGCATGACGACGATTGCGGGAGACAGCTTGGCGACGACTTGGTGTGATGACGACGGCGTGACATCAACTGTGTAAGAATTGCATGACGACGATTGCGGGAGACAGCTTGGCGACGACTTGGTTTGATGACGACGGCGTGACATCAACTGTGTAAGAATTGCATGACGACGATTTCGGGAGACAGCTTGGCGACCACTTGGTTTGATGACGACGGCGTGACATCAACTGTGTAAGAATTGCATGACGACGATTGCGGGAGATAGCTTGGCGACGACTTGGTTTGATGACGACGGCGTGACATCAACTGTGTGAGAATTGCGTGACGACGATTGCGGGAGATAGCTTGGCGACCACTTGGTTTGATGACGACGGCGTGACATCAACTGTGTAAGAATTGCATGACGACGATTGCGGGAGATAGCTTGGCGACGACTTGGTTTGATGATGACGGCGTGACATCAACTGTGTAAGAATTGCGTGACGACGATTGCGGGAGATAGCTTGGCGACGACTTGGTTTGATGATGACGTCGTGACATCAACTGTGTAAGAATTGCATGACGACGATTGTGGGAGATAGCTTGGCGACGACTTGGTTTGATGATGACGTCGTGACATCAACTGTGTAAGAATTGCATGACGACGATTGTGGGAGATAGCTTGGCGACGACTTGGTTTGATGACGACGGCGTGACATCAACTGTGTAAGAATTGCATGACGACGATTGCGGGAGATAGCTTGGCGACCACTTGGTTTGATGACGACGGCGTGACATCAACTGTGTAAGAATTGCATGACGACGATTGCGGGAGATAGCTTGGCGACGACTTGGTTTGATGACGACGGCGTGACATCAACTGTGTAAGAATTCCATGACGACGATTGCGGGAGATAGCTTGGCGACGACTTGGTTTGATGACGACGGCTTGACATCAACTGTGTAAGAATTGCATGACGACGATTGCGGGAGACAGCTTGGCGACGACTTGGTTTGATGACGACGGCGTGACATCAACTGTGTAAGAATTGCATGAGGACGATTGCGGGAGATAGCTTGGCGACGACTTGGTTTGATGACGACGGCGTGACATCAACTGTGTAAGAATTGCGTGACGACGATTGCGGGAGATAGCTTGGCGACGACTTGGTTTGATGATGACGGCGTGACATCAACTGTGTAAGAATTGCATGACGACGATTGCGGGAGACAGCTTGGCGACGACTTGGTTTGATGATGACGGCGTGACATCAACTGTGTAAGAATTGCATGACGACGATTGCGGGAGACAGTTTGGCGACGACTTGGTGTGATGACGACGGCGTGACATCAACTGTGTAAGAATTGCATGACGACGATTGCGGGAGACAGCTTGGCGACGACTTGGTTTGATGACGACGGCGTGACATCAACTGTGTAAGAATTGCATGACGACGATTTCGGGAGACAGCTTGGCGACCACTTGGTTTGATGACGACGGCGTGACATCAACTGTGTAAGAATTGCATGACGACGATTGCGGGAGATAGCTTGGCGACGACTTGGTTTCATGACGACGGCGTGATATCAACTGTGTAAGAATTGCGTGACGACGATTGCGGGAGATAGCTTGGCGACCACTTGGTTTGATGACGACGGCGTGACATCAACTGTGTAAGAATTGCACGACGACGATTGCGGGAGATAGCTTGGCGACGACTTGGTTTGATGATGACGGCGTGACATCAACTGTGTAAGAATTGCGTGACGGCGATTGCGGGAGATAGCTTGGCGACGACTTGGTTTGATGACGACGGCGTGACATCAACTGTGTAAGAATTGCGTGACGATGATTGCGGGAGATAACTTGGCGACGACTTGGTTTGATGACGACGGCGTGACATCAACTGTGTAAGAATTGCATGACGACGATTGCGGGAGACAGCTTGGCGACGACTTGGTGTGATGACGACGGCGTGACATCAACTGTGTAAGAATTGCATGACGACGATTGCGGGAGACAGCTTGGCGACGACTTGGTTTGATGACGACGGCGTGACATCAACTGTGTAAGAATTGCATGACGACGATTTCGGGAGACAGCTTGGCGACGACGTGGTGTGATGACGACGGCGTGACATCAACTGTGTAAGAATTGCATGACGACGATTACGGGAGACAGCTTGGCGACGACTTGGTTTGATGAAGACGGCGTGACATCAACTGTGTAAGAATTGCGTGACGACGATTGCGGGAGACAGCTTGGCGACGACTTGGTTTGATGACGACGGCGTGACATCAACTGTGTAAGAATTGCATGACGACGATTGCGGGAGGCAGCTTGGCGACGACTTGGTTTGATGACGACGGCGTGACATCAACTGTGTAAGAATTGCATGACGACGATTGCGGGAGATAGCTTGGCGACGACTTGGTTTGATGATGACGGCGTGACATCAACTGTGTAAGAATTGCATGACGACGATTGCGGGAGACAGCTTGGCGACGACTTGGTTTGATGATGACGGCGTGACATCAACTGTGTAACAATTGCATGACGACAATTGCGGGAGACAGCTTGGCGACGACTTGGTGTGATGACGACGGCGTGACATCAACTGTGTAAGAATTGCATGACGACGATTGCGGGAGACAGCTTGGCGACGACTTGGTTTGATGACGACGGCGTGACATCAACTGTGTAAGAATTGCATGACGACGATTTCGGGAGACAGCTTGGCGACCACTTGGTTTGATGACGACGGCGTGACATCAACTGTGTAAGAATTGCATGACGACGATTGCGGGAGATAGCTTGGCGACGACTTGGTTTCATGACGACGGCGTGACATCAACTGTGTAAGAATTGCGTGACGACGATTGCGGGAGATAGCTTGGCGACCACTTGGTTTGATGACGACGGCGTGACATCAACTGTGTAAGAATTGCATGACGACGATTGCGGGAGATAGCTTGGCGACGACTTGATTTGATGATGACGGCGTGACATCAACTGTGTAAGAATTGCGTGACGACGATTGCGGGAGATAGCTTGGCGACGACTTGGTTTGATGATGACGTCGTGACATCAACTGTGTAAGAATTGCATGACGACGATTGTGGGAGATAGCTTGGCGACGACTTGGTTTGATGACGACGGCGTGACATCAACTGTGTAAGAATTGCATGACGACGATTGCGGGAGATAGCTTGGCGACCACTTGGTTTGATGACGACGGCGTGACATCAACTGTGTAAGAATTGCATGACGACGATTGCGGGAGATAGCTTGGCGACGACTTGGTTTGATGACGACGGCGTGACATCAACTGTGTAAGAATTCCATGACGACGATTGCGGGAGATAGCTTGGCGACGACTTGGTTTGATGACGACGGCTTGACATCAACTGTGTAAGAATTGCATGACGACGATTGCGGGAGACAGCTTGGCGACGACTTGGTTTGATGACGACGGCGTGACATCAACTGTGTAAGAATTGCATGAGGACGATTGCGGGAGATAGCTTGGCGACGACTTGGTTTGATGACGACGGCGTGACATCAACTGTGTAAGAATTGCGTGACGACGATTGCGGGAGATAGCTTGGCGACGACTTGGTTTGATGATGACGGCGTGACATCAACTGTGTAAGAATTGCATGACGACGATTGCGGGAGACAGCTTGGCGACGACTTGGTTTGATGATGACGGCGTGACATCAACTGTGTAAGAATTGCATGACGACGATTGCGGGAGACAGTTTGGCGACGACTTGGTGTGATGACGACGGCGTGACATCAACTGTGTAAGAATTGCATGACGACGATTGCGGGAGACAGCTTGGCGACGACTTGGTTTGATGACGACGGCGTGACATCAACTGTGTAAGAATTGCATGACGACGATTTCGGGAGACAGCTTGGCGACCACTTGGTTTGATGACGACGGCGTGACATCAACTGTGTAAGAATTGCATGACGACGATTGCGGGAGATAGCTTGGCGACGACTTGGTTTCATGACGACGGCGTGATATCAACTGTGTAAGAATTGCGTGACGACGATTGCGGGAGATAGCTTGGCGACCACTTGGTTTGATGACGACGGCGTGACATCAACTGTGTAAGAATTGCACGACGACGATTGCGGGAGATAGCTTGGCGACGACTTGGTTTGATGATGACGGCGTGACATCAACTGTGTAAGAATTGCGTGACGGCGATTGCGGGAGATAGCTTGGCGACGACTTGGTTTGATGACGACGGCGTGACATCAACTGTGTAAGAATTGCGTGACGATGATTGCGGGAGATAACTTGGCGACGACTTGGTTTGATGACGACGGCGTGACATCAACTGTGTAAGAATTGCATGACGACGATTGCGGGAGACAGCTTGGCGACGACTTGGTGTGATGACGACGGCGTGACATCAACTGTGTAAGAATTGCATGACGACGATTGCGGGAGACAGCTTGGCGACGACTTGGTTTGATGACGACGGCGTGACATCAACTGTGTAAGAATTGCATGACGACGATTTCGGGAGACAGCTTGGCGACGACGTGGTGTGATGACGACGGCGTGACATCAACTGTGTAAGAATTGCATGACGACGATTACGGGAGACAGCTTGGCGACGACTTGGTTTGATGAATACGGCGTGACATCAACTGTGTAAGAATTGCGTGACGACGATTGCGGGAGACAGCTTGGCGACGATTTGGTTTGATGACGACGGCGTGACATCAACTGTGTAAGAATTGCATGACGACGATTGCGGGAGGCAGCTTGGCGACGACTTGGTTTGATGACGACGGCGTGACATCAACTGTGTAAGAATTGCATGACGACGATTGCGGGAGATAGCTTGGCGACGACTTGGTTTGATGATGACGGCGTGACATCAACTGTGTAAGAATTGCATGACGACGATTGCGGGAGACAGCTTGGCGACGACTTGGTTTGATGATGACGGCGTGACATCAACTGTGTAACAATTGCATGACGACAATTGCGGGAGACAGCTTGGCGACGACTTGGTGTGATGACGACGGCGTGACATCAACTGTGTAAGAATTGCATGACGACGATTGCGGGAGACAGCTTGGCGACGACTTGGTTTGATGACGACGGCGTGACATCAACTGTGTAAGAATTGCATGACGACGATTTCGGGAGACAGCTTGGCGACCACTTGGTTTGATGACGACGGCGTGACATCAACTGTGTAAGAATTGCATGACGACGATTGCGGGAGATAGCTTGGCGACGACTTGGTTTCATGACGACGGCGTGACATCAACTGTGTAAGAATTGCGTGACGACGATTGCGGGAGATAGCTTGGCGACCACTTGGTTTGATGACGACGGCGTGACATCAACTGTGTAAGAATTGCATGACGACGATTGCGGGAGATAGCTTGGCGACGACTTGGTTTGATGATGACGGCGTGACATCAACTGTGTAAGAATTGCGTGACGACGATTGCGGGAGATAGCTTGGCGACGACTTGGTTTGATGATGACGGCGTGACATCAACTGTGTAAGAATTTCATGACGACGATTGTGGGAGATAGCTTGGCGACGACTTGGTTTGATGATGACGGCGTGACATCAACTGTGTAAGAATTGCATGACGACGATTGCGGGAGATAGCTTGGCGACGACTTGGTTTGATGACGACGGCGTGACATCAACTGTGTAAGAATTGCATGACGACGATTGCGGGAGACAGCTTGGCGACGACTTGGTTTGATGACGACGGCGTGACATCAACTGTGTAAGAATTGCATGACGACGATTGTGGGAGACAGCTTGGCGACGACTTGGTTTGATGACGACGGCGTGACATCAACTGTGTAAGAATTGCGTGACAACGATTGCGGGAGATAGCTTGGCGACGACTTGGTTTGATGATGACGGCGTGACATCAACTGTGTAAGAATTGCATGACGACGATTGCGGGAGATAGCTTGGCGACGACTTGGTTTGATGATGACGGCGTGACATCAACTGTGTAAGAATTGCATGACGACCATTGCGGGAGATAGCTTGGCGACGACTTGGTTTGATGACGACGGCGTGACATCAACTGTGTAAGAATTGCATGACGACGATTGCGGGAGATAGCTTGGCGACCACTTGGTTTGATGAAGACGGCGTGACATCAACTGTGTAAGAATTGCGTGACGACGATTGCGGGAGACAGCTTGGCGACGACTTGGTTTGATGATGACGGCGTGACATCAACTGTGTAAGAATTGCATGACGACGATTGCGGGAGACAGTTTGGCGACGACTTGGTGTGATGACGACGGCGTGACATCAACTGTGTAAGAATTGCATGACGACGATTGCGGGAGACAGCTTGGCGACGACTTGGTTTGATGACGACGGCGTGACATCAACTGTGTAAGAATTGCATGACGACGATTTCGGGAGACAGCTTGGCGACCACTTGGTTTGATGACGACGGCGTGACATCAACTGTGTAAGAATTGCATGACGTCGATTGCGGGAGATAGCTTGGCGACAACTTGGTTTCATGACGACGGCGTGACATCAACTGTGTAAGAATTGCGTGACGACGATTGCGGGAGATAGCTTGGCGACCACTTGGTTTGAGACGTGATGACGACGGCGTGACATCAACTGTGTAAGAATTGCATGACGACGATTGCGGGAGATAGCTTGGCGACGACTTGGTTTGATGATGACGGCGTGACATCAACTGTGTAAGAATTGCGTGACGACGATTGCGGGAGATAGCTTGGCGACGACTTGGTTTGATGACGACGGCGTGACATCAACTGTGTAAGAATTGCGTGACGATGATTGCGGGAGACAGCTTGGCGACGACTTGGTTTGATGACGACGGCGTGACATCAACTGTGTAAGAATTGCATGACGACGATTGCGGGAGACAGCTTGGCGACGACTTGGTTTGATGATGACGGCGTGACATCAACTGTGTAAGAATTGCGTGACGACGATTGCGGGAGATAGCTTGGCGACGACTTGGTTTGATGACGACGGCGTGACATCAACTATGTAAAAATTGCGTGACGACGATTGCGGGAGATAGCTTGGCGACGACTTGGTTTGATGACGACGGCGTGACATCAACTGTGTAAGAATTGCATGACGACGATTGCGGGAGATAGCTTGGCGACGACTTGGTTTGATGACGACGGCGTGACATCAACTGTGCGAGAATTGCATGACGACGATTGCGGGAGACAGCTTGGCGACGACTTGGTTTGATGACGACGGCGTGACATCAACTGTGTAAGAATTGCATGACGACGATTTCGGGAGACAGCTTGGCGACGACGTGGTGTGATGACGACGGCGTGACATCAACTGTGTAAGAATTGCATGACGACGATTACGGGAGACAGCTTGGCGACGACTTGGTTTGATGAAGACGGCGTGACATCAACTGTGTAAGAATTGCGTGACGACGATTGCGGGAGACAGCTTGGCGACGACTTGGTTTGATGACGACGGCGTGACATCAACTGTGTAAGAATTGCATGACGACGATTGCGGGAGACAGCTTGGCGACGACTTGGTTTGATGAAGACGGCGTGACATCAACTGTGTAAGAATTGCATGACGACGATTGCGGGAGATAGCTTGGCGACGACTTGGTTTGATGACGACGGCGTGACATCAACTGTGTAAGAATTGCATGACGCCGATTGCGGGAGACAGCTTGGCGACGACTTGGTTTGATGACGACGGCGTGACATCAACTGTGTAAGAATTGCATGACGACGATTGCGGGAGATAGCTTGGCGACGACTTGGTTTGATGACGACGGCGTGACATCAACTGTGTAAGAATTGCATGACGACGATTGCGGGAGATAGCTTGGCGACGACTTGGTTTGATGACGACGGCGTGACATCAACTGTGTAAGAATTGCATGACGACGATTGCGGGAGATAGCTTGGCGACGACATGGTTTGATGACGACGGCGTGACATCAACTGTGTAAGAATTGCATGACGACGATTGCGGGAGATAGCTTGGCGACGACTTGGTTTGATGACGACGGCGTGACATCAACTGTGTAAGAATTGCATGACGACGATTGCGGGAGATAGCTTGGCGACGACTTGGTTTGATGATGACGGCGTGACATCAACTGTGTAAGAATTGCATGACGACGATTGCGGGAGACAGCTTGGCGACGACTTGGTTTGATGATGACGGCGTGACATCAACTGTGTAACAATTGCATGACGACGATTGCGGGAGACAGCTTGGCGACGACTTGGTGTGATGACGACGGCGTGACATCAACTGTGTAAGAATTGCATGACGACGATTGCGGGAGACAGCTTGGCGACCACTTGGTTTGATGACGACGGCGTGACATCAACTGTGTAAGAATTGCATGACGACGATTGCGGGAGATAGCTTGGCGACGACTTGGTTTCATGACGACGGCGTGACATCAACTGTGTAAGAATTGCGTGACGACGATTGCGGGAGATAGCTTGGCGACCACTTGGTTTGATGACGACGGCGTGACATCAACTGTGTAAGAATTGCATGACGACGATTGCGGGAGATAGCTTGGCGAAGACTTGGTTTGATGATGACGGCGTGACATCAACTGTGTAAGAATTGCGTGACGACGATTGCGGGAGATAGCTTGGCGACGACTTGGTTTGATGATGACGGCGTGACATCAACTGTGTAAGAATTGCATGACGACGATTGTGGGAGATAGCTTGGCGACGACTTGGTTTGATGATGACGGCGTGACATCAACTGTGTAAGAATTGCATGACGACGATTGCGGGAGATAGCTTGGCGACGACTTGGTTTGATGACGACGGCGTGACATCAACTGTGTAAGAATTGCATGACGACGATTGCGGGAGACAGCTTGGCGACGACTTGGTTTGATGACGACGGCGTGACATCAACTGTGTAAGAATTGCATGACGACGATTGTGGGAGACAGCTTGGCGACGACTTGGTTTGATGACGACGGCGTGACATCAACTGTGTAAGAATTGCGTGACAACGATTGCGGGAGATAGCTTGGCGACGACTTGGTTTGATGATGACGGCGTGACATCAACTGTGTAAGAATTGCATGACGACGATTGCGGGAGATAGCTTGGCGACGACTTGGTTTGATGATGACGGCGTGACATCAACTGTGTAAGAATTGCATGACGACGATTGCGGGAGATAGCTTGGCGACGACTTGGTTTGATGACGACGGCGTGACATCAACTGTGTAAGAATTGCATGACGACGATTGCGGGAGATAGCTTGGCGACCACTTGGTTTGATGAAGACGGCGTGACATCAACTGTGTAAGAATTGCGTGACGACGATTGCGGGAGACAGCTTGGCGACGACTTGGTTTGATGACGACGGCGTGTCATCAACTGTGTAAGAATTGCATGACGACGATTGCGGGAGATAGCTTGGCGACGACTTGGTTTGATGACGACGGCGTGACATCAACTGTGTAAGAATTGCATGACGACGATTGCGGGAGACAGCTTGGCGACGACTTGGTTTGATGACGACGGCGTGACATCAACAGTGTAAGAATTGCATGACGACGATTGCGGGAGACAGCTTGGCGACGACTTGGTTTGATGAAGACGGCGTGACATCAACTGTGTAAGAATTGCATGACGACGATTGCGGGAGATAGTTTGGCGACGACTTGGTTTGATGACGACGGCGTGACATCAACTGTGTAAGAATTGCATGACGACGATTGCGGGAGATAGCTTGGCGACGACTTGGTTTGATGACGACGGCGTGACATCAACTGTGTAAGAATTGCATGACGACGATTGCGGGAGATAGCTTGGCGACGACTTGGTTTGATGACGACGGCGTGACATCAACTGTGTAAGAATTGCATGACGACGATTGCGGGAGATAGCTTGGCGACAACTTGGTTTGATGACGACGGCGTGACATCAACTGTGTAAGAATTGCGTGACAACGATTGCGGGAGATAGCTTGGCGACGAGTTGGTTTGATGATGACAGCGTGTCATCAACTGTGTAAGAATTGCATGACGACGATTGCGGGAGATAGCTTGGCGACGACTTGGTTTGATGACGACGGCGTGACATCAACTGTGTAAGAATTGCATGACGACGATTGCGGGAGATAGCTTGGCGACGACTTGGTTTGATGATGACGGCGTGACATCAACTGTGTAAGAATTGCATGACGACGATTGCGGGAGATAGCTTGGCGACGACTTGGTTTGATGATGACGGCGTGACATCAACTGTGTAAGAATTGCATGACGACGATTGCGGGAGATAGCTTGGCGACGACTTGGTTTGATGACGACGGCGTGACATCAACTGTGTAAGAATTGCATGACGACGATTGCGGGAGATAGCTTGGCGACCACTTGGTTTGATGAAGACGGCGTGACATCAACTGTGTAAGAATTGCGTGACGACGATTGCGGGAGACAGCTTGGCGACGACTTGGTTTGATGACGACGGCGTGTCATCAACTGTGTAAGAATTGCATGACGACGATTGCGGGAGATAGCTTGGCGACGACTTGGTTTGATGACGACGGCGTGACATCAACTGTGTAAGAATTGCATGACGACGATTGCGGGAGACAGCTTGGCGACGACTTGGTTTGATGACGACGGCGTGACATCAACAGTGTAAGAATTGCATGACGACGATTGCGGGAGACAGCTTGGCGACGACTTGGTTTGATGAAGACGGCGTGACATCAACTGTGTAAGAATTGCATGACGACGATTGCGGGAGATAGTTTGGCGACGACTTGGTTTGATGACGACGGCGTGACATCAACTGTGTAAGAATTGCATGACGACGATTGCGGGAGATAGCTTGGCGACGACTTGGTTTGATGACGACGGCGTGACATCAACTGTGTAAGAATTGCATGACGACGATTGCGGGAGATAGCTTGGCGACGACTTGGTTTGATGACGACGGCGTGACATCAACTGTGTAAGAATTGCATGACGACGATTGCGGGAGATAGCTTGGCGACAACTTGGTTTGATGACGACGGCGTGACATCAACTGTGTAAGAATTGCGTGACAACGATTGCGGGAGATAGCTTGGCGACGAGTTGGTTTGATGATGACAGCGTGTCATCAACTGTGTAAGAATTGCATGACGACGATTGCGGGAGATAGCTTGGCGACGACTTGGTTTGATGACGACGGCGTGACATCAACTGTGTAAGAATTGCATGACGACGATTGCGGGAGATAGCTTGGCGACGACTTGGTTTGATGACGACGGCGTGACATCAACTGTGTAAAAATTGCGTGACGACGATTGCGGGAGATAGCTTGGCGACGACTTGGTTTGATGACGACGGCGTGACACCAACTGTGTAAGAATTGCATGACGACGATTACGGGAGACAGCTTGGCGACGACTTGGTTTGATGAAGACGGCGTGACATCAACTGTGTAAGAATTGCGTGACGACGATTGCGGGAGACAGCTTGGCGACGACTTGGTTTGATAACGACGGCGTGACATCAACTGTGTAAGAATTGCATGACGACGATTGCGGGAGATAGCTTGGCGACGACTTGGTTTGATGACGACGGCGTGACATCAACTGTGTAAGAATTGCATGACGACGATTGCGGGAGACAGCTTGGCGACGACTTGGTTTGATGAAGACGGCGTGACATCAACTGTGTAAGAATTGCGTGACGACGATTGCGGGAGACAGCTTGGCGACGACTTGGTTTGATGAAGACGGCGTGACATCAACTGTGTAAGAATTGCGTGACGACGATTGCGGGAGATAGCTTGGCGACGACTTGGTTTGATGACGACGGCGTGACATCAACTGTGTAAGAATTGCATGACGACGATTGCGGGAGACAGCTTGGCGACGACTTGGTTTGATGAAGACGGCGTGACATCAACTGTGTAAGAATTGCGTGATGACGATTGCGGGAGACAGCTTGGCGACGACTTGGTTTGATGACGACGGCGTGACATCAACTGTGTAAGAATTGCATGACGACGATTGCGGGAGATAGCTTGGCGACGACTTGGTTTGATGACGACGGCGTGACATCAACTGTGTAAGAATTGCATGACGACGATTGCGGGAGACAGCTTGGCGACGACTTGGTTTGATGAAGACGGCGTGACATCAACTGTGTAAGAATTCCGTGATGACGATTGCGGGAGACAGCTTGGCGACGACTTGGTTTGATGACGACGGCGTGACATCAACTGTGTAAGAATTGTGTGACGACGATTGCGGGAAATAGCCTGGCGACGACTTGGTTTGATGACGACGGCGTGACATCAACTGTGTAAGAATTGCATGACGACGATTGCGGGAGACAGCTTGGCGACGACTTGGTTTGATGAAGACGGCGTAACATCAACTGTGTAAGAATTGCGTGACGACGATTGCGGGAGACAGCTTGGCGATGACTTGGTTTGATGAAGACGGCGTGACATCAACTGTGTAAGAATTGCATGACGACGATTGCGGGAGATAGCTTGGCGACGACTTGGTTTGATGACGACGGCGTGACATCAACTGTGTAAGAATTGCATGACGACGATTGCGGGAGATAGCTTGGCGACGACTTGGTTTGATGACGACGGCGTGACATCAACTGTGTAAGAATTGCATGACGACGATTGCGGGAGATAGCTTGGCGACGACTTGGTTTGATGACGACGGCGTGACATCAACTGTGTAAGAATTGCATGACGACGATTGCGGGAGATAGCTTGGCGACGACTTGGTTTGATGACGACGGCGTGACATCAACTGTGTAAGAATTGCGTGACAACGATTGCGGGAGATAGCTTGGCGACGACTTGGTTTGATGACGACGGCGTGACATCAACTGTGTAAGAATTGCGTGACGATGATTGCGGGAGATAACTTGGCGACGACTTGGTTTGATGACGACGGCGTGACATCAACTGTGTAAGAATTGCATGACGACGATTGCGGGAGACAGCTTGGCGACGACTTGGTGTGATGACGACGGCGTGACATCAACTGTGTAAGAATTGCATGACGACGATTGCGGGAGACAGCTTGGCGACGACTTGGTTTGATGACGACGGCGTGACATCAACTGTGTAAGAATTGCATGACGACGATTTCGGGAGACAGCTTGGCGACGACGTGGTGTGATGACGACGGCGTGACATCAACTGTGTAAGAATTGCATGACGACGATTACGGGAGACAGCTTGGCGACGACTTGGTTTGATGAAGACGGCGTGACATCAACTGTGTAAGAATTGCGTGACGACGATTGCGGGAGACAGCTTGGCGACGACTTGGTTTGATGACGACGGCGTGACATCAACTGTGTAAGAATTGCATGACGACGATTGCGGGAGACAGCTTGGCGACGACTTGGTTTGATGAAGACGGCGTGACATCAACTGTGTAAGAATTGCATGACGACGATTGCGGGAGATAGCTTGGCGACGACTTGGTTTGATGACGACGGCGTGACATCAACTGTGTAAGAATTGCATGACGACGATTGCGGGAGACAGCTTGGCGACGACTTGGTTTGATGACGACGGCGTGACATCAACTGTGTAAGAATTGCATGTCGACGATTGCGGGAGATAGCTTGGCGACGACTTGGTTTGATGACGACGGCGTGACATCAACTGTGTAAGAATTGCATGACGACGATTGCGGGAGATAGCTTGGCGACGACTTGGTTTGATGACGACGGCGTGACATCAACTGTGTAAGAATTGCATGACGACGATTGCGGGAGATAGCTTGGCGACGACATGGTTTGATGACGACGGCGTGACATCAACTGTGTAAGAATTGCGTGACGACGATTGCGGGAGATAGCTTGGCGACGACTTGGTTTGATGAAGACGGCGTGACATCAACTGTGTAAGAATTGCGTGACGACGATTGCGGGAGATAGCTTGGCGACGACTTGGTTTGATGACGACGGCGTGACATCAACTGTGTAAGAATTGCATGACGACGATTGCGGGAGACAGCTTGGCGACGACTTGGTTTGATGAAGACGGCGTGACATCAACTGTGTAAGAATTGCGTGATGACGATTGCGGGAGACAGCTTGGCGACGACTTGGTTTGATGACGACGGCGTGACATCAACTGTGTAAGAATTGCATGACGACGATTGCGGGAGACAGCTTGGCGACGACTTGGTTTGATGATGACGGCGTGACATCAACTGTGTAACAATTGCATGACGACGATTGCGGGAGACAGCTTGGCGACGACTTGGTGTGATGACGACGGCGTGACATCAACTGTGTAAGAATTGCATGTCGACGATTGCGGGAGACAGCTTGGCGACGACTTGGTTTGATGACGACGGCGTGACATCAACTGTGTAAGAATTGCATGACGACGATTTCGGGAGACAGCTTGGCGACGACTTGGTTTGATGACGACGGCGTGACATCAACTGTGTAAGAATTGCATGACGACGATTGCGGGAGACAGCTTGGCGACGACTTGGTTTGATGACGACGGCGTGACATCAACTGTGTAAGAATTGCGTGACGACGATTGCGGGAGATAGCTTGGCGACGACTTGGTTTGATGAAGACGGCGTGACATCAACTGTGTAAGAATTGCGTGACGACGATTGCGGGAGATAGCTTGGCGACGACTTGGTTTGATGACGACGGCGTGACATCAACTGTGTAAGAATTGCATGACGACGATTGCGGGAGACAGCTTGGCGACGACTTGGTTTGATGAAGACGGCGTGACATCAACTGTGTAAGAATTGCGTGATGACGATTGCGGGAGACAGCTTGGCGACGACTTGGTTTGATGACGACGGCGTGACATCAACTGTGTAAGAATTGCATGACGACGATTGCGGGAGATAGCTTGGCGACGACTTGGTTTGATGAAGACGGCGTGACATCAACTGTGTAAGAATTGCGTGACGACGATTGCGGGAGATAGCTTGGCGACGACTTGGTTTGATGACGACGGCGTGACATCAACTGTGTAAGAATTGCATGACGACGATTGCGGGAGACAGCTTGGCGACGACTTGGTTTGATGAAGACGGCGTGACATCAACTGTGTAAGAATTGCGTGATGACGATTGCGGGAGACAGCTTGGCGACGACTTGGTTTGATGACGACGGCGTGACATCAACTGTGTAAGAATTGCATGACGACGATTGCGGGAGACAGCTTGGCGACGACTTGGTTTGATGACGACGGCGTGACATCAACTGTGTAAGAATTGCATGACGACGATTGCGGGAGACAGCTTGGCGACGACTTGGTTTGATGAAGACGGCGTGACATCAACTGTGTAAGAATTGCGTGATGACGATTGCGGGAGACAGCTTGGCGACGACTTGGTTTGATGACGACGGCGTGACATCAACTGTGTAAGAATTGCGTGATGACGATTGCGGGAGACAGCTTGGCGACGACTTGGTTTGATGACGACGGCGTGACATCAACTGTGTAAGAATTGCATGACGACGATTGCGGGAGACAGCTTGGCGACGACTTGGTTTGATGATGACGGCGTGACATCAACTGTGTAACAATTGCATGACGACGATTGCGGGAGACAGCTTGGCGACGACTTGGTGTGATGACGACGGCGTGACATCAACTGTGTAAGAATTGCATGTCGACGATTGCGGGAGACAGCTTGGCGACGACTTGGTTTGATGACGACGGCGTGACATCAACTGTGTAAGAATTGCATGACGACGATTTCGGGAGACAGCTTGGCGACCACTTGGTTTGATGACGACGGCGTGACATCAACTGTGTAAAAATTGCGTGACGACGATTGCGGGAGATAGCTTGGCGACGACTCGGTTTGATGAAGACGGCGTGACATCAACTGTGTAAGAATTGCGTGACGACGATTGCGGGAGATAGCTTGGCGACGACTTGGTTTGATGACGATGGCGTGACATCAACTGTGTAAGAATTGCATGACGACGATTGCGGGAGATAGCTTGGCGACGACTTGGTTTGATGAAGACGGCGTGACATCAACTGTGTAAGAATTGCGTGACGACGATTGCGGGAGACAGCTTGGCGACGACTTGGTTTGATGAAGACGGCGTGACATCAACTGTGTAAGAATTGCGTGACGACGATTGCGGGAGATAGCTTGGCGACGACTTGGTTTGATGACGACGGCGTGACATCAACTGTGTAAGAATTGCATGACGACGATTGCGGGAGACAGCTTGGCGACGACTTGGTTTGATGAAGACGGCGTGACATCAACTGTGTAAGAATTGCGTGATGACGATTGCGGGAGACAGCTTGGCGACGACTTGGTTTGATGACGACGGCGTGACATCAACTGTGTAAGAATTGCATGACGACGATTGCGGGAGATAGCTTGGCGACGACTTGGTTTGATGACGACGGCGTGACATCAACTGTGTAAGAATTGCATGACGACGATTGCGGGAGACAGCTTGGCGACGACTTGGTTTGATGAAGACGGCGTGACATCAACTGTGTAAGAATTGCGTGATGACGATTGCGGGAGACAGCTTGGCGACGACTTGGTTTGATGACGACGGCGTGACATCAACTGTGTAAGAATTGTGTGACGACGATTGCGGGAAATAGCCTGGCGACGACTTGGTTTGATGACGACGGCGTGACATCAACTGTGTAAGAATTGCATGACGACGATTGCGGGAGACAGCTTGGCGACGACTTGGTTTGATGAAGACGGCGTAACATCAACTGTGTAAGAATTGCGTGACGACGATTGCGGGAGACAGCTTGGCGACGACTTGGTTTGATGAAGACGGCGTGACATCAACTGTGTAAGAATTGCATGACGACGATTGCGGGAGATAGCTTGGCGACGACTTGGTTTGATGACGACGGCGTGACATCAACTGTGTAAGAATTGCATGACGACGATTGCGGGAGATAGCTTGGCGACGACTTGGTTTGATGACGACGGCGTGACATCAACTGTGTAAGAATTGCATGACGACGATTGCGGGAGATAGCTTGGCGACGACTTGGTTTGATGACGACGGCGTGACATCAACTGTGTAAGAATTGCATGACGACGATTGCGGGAGATAGCTTGGCGACGACTTGGTTTGATGACGACGGCGTGACATCAACTGTGTAAGAATTGCGTGACAACGATTGCGGGAGATAGCTTGGCGACGACTTCGTTTGATGACGACGGCGTGACATCAACTGTGTAAGAATTGCGTGACGATGATTGCGGGAGATAACTTGGCGACGACTTGGTTTGATGACGACGGCGTGACATCAACTGTGTAAGAATTGCATGACGACGATTGCGGGAGACAGCTTGGCGACGACTTGGTGTGATGACGACGGCGTGACATCAACTGTGTAAGAATTGCATGACGACGATTGCGGGAGACAGCTTGGCGACGACTTGGTTTGATGACGACGGCGTGACATCAACTGTGTAAGAATTGCATGACGACGATTTCGGGAGACAGCTTGGCGACGACGTGGTGTGATGACGACGGCGTGACATCAACTGTGTAAGAATTGCATGACGACGATTACGGGAGACAGCTTGGCGACGACTTGGTTTGATGAAGACGGCGTGACATCAACTGTGTAAGAATTGCGTGACGACGATTGCGGGAGACAGCTTGGCGACGACTTGGTTTGATGACGACGGCGTGACATCAACTGTGTAAGAATTGCATGACGACGATTGCGGGAGACAGCTTGGCGACGACTTGGTTTGATGAAGACGGCGTGACATCAACTGTGTAAGAATTGCATGACGACGATTGCGGGAGATAGCTTGGCGACGACTTGGTTTGATGACGACGGCGTGACATCAACTGTGTAAGAATTGCATGACGACGATTGCGGGAGACAGCTTGGCGACGACTTGGTTTGATGACGACGGCGTGACATCAACTGTGTAAGAATTGCATGTCGACGATTGCGGGAGATAGCTTGGCGACGACTTGGTTTGATGACGACGGCGTGACATCAACTGTGTAAGAATTGCATGACGACGATTGCGGGAGATAGCTTGGCGACGACTTGGTTTGATGACGACGGCGTGACATCAACTGTGTAAGAATTGCATGACGACGATTGCGGGAGATAGCTTGGCGACGACATGGTTTGATGACGACGGCGTGACATCAACTGTGTAAGAATTGCGTGACGACGATTGCGGGAGATAGCTTGGCGACGACTTGGTTTGATGACGACGGCGTGACATCAACTGTGTAAGAATTGCGTGACGACGATTGCGGGAGATAGCTTGGTGACGACTTGGTTTGATGACGACGGCGTGACATCAACTGTGTAAGAATTGCGTGACGACGATTGCGGGAGATAGCTTGGCGACGACTTGGTTTGATGATGACGGCGTGACATCAACTGTGTAAGAATTGCATGACGACGATTGCGGGAGACAGCTTGGCGACGACTTGGTTTGATGATGACGGCGTGACATCAACTGTGTAACAATTGCATGACGACGATTGCGGGAGACAGCTTGGCGACGACTTGGTGTGATGACGACGGCGTGACATCAACTGTGTAAGAATTGCATGTCGACGATTGCGGGAGACAGCTTGGCGACGACTTGGTTTGATGACGACGGCGTGACATCAACTGTGTAAGAATTGCATGACGACGATTTCGGGAGACAGCTTGGCGACCACTTGGTTTGATGTCGACGGCGTGACATCAACTGTGTAAAAATTGCGTGACGACGATTGCGGGAGATAGCTTGGCGACGACTTGGTTTGTTGACGACGGCGTGACATCAACTGTGTAAGAATTGCGTGACGACGATTGCGGGAGATAGCTTGGCGACCACTTGGTTTGATGACGACGGCGTGACATCAACTGTGTAAGAATTGCGTGACGACGATTGCGGGAGATAGCTTGGCGACGATTTGGTTTGATGATGACGGCGTGACATCAACTGTGTAAGAATTGCGTGACGACGATTGCGGGAGATAGCTTGGCGACGACTTGGTTTGATGATGACGGCGTGACATCAACTGTGTAAGAATTGCATGACGACGATTGTGGGAGATAGCTTGGCGACGACTTGGTTTGATGATGACGTCGTGACATCAACTGTGTAAGAATTGCATGACGACGATTGCGGGAGATAGCTTGGCGACGACTTGGTTTGATGACGACGGCGTGACATCAACTGTGTAAGAATTGCATGACGACGATTGCGGGAGATAGCTTGGCGACCACTTGGTTTGATGACGACGGCGTGACATCAACTGTGTAAGAATTGCATGACGACGATTGCGGGAGATAGCTTGGCGACGACTTGGTTTGATGACGACGGCGTGACATCAACTGTGTAAGAATTCCATGACGACGATTGCGGGAGATAGCTTGGCGACGACTTGGTTTGATGACGACGGCTTGACATCAACTGTGTAAGAATTGCATGACGATGATTGCGGGAGACAGCTTGGGGACGACTTGGTTTGATGACGACGGCGTGACATCAACTGTGTAAGAATTGCATGAGGACGATTGCGGGAGATAGCTTGGCGACGACTTGGTTTGATGACGACGGCGTGACATCAACTGTGTAAGATTTGCATGACGACGATTGCGGGAGATAGTTTGGCGACGACTTGGTTTGATGACGACGGCGTGACATCAACTGTGTAAGAATTGGGTGACGACGATTGCGGGAGATAGCTTGGCGACGACTTGGTTTGATGACGACGGCGTGACATCAACTGTGTAAGAATTGGGTGACGACGATTGCGGGAGATAGCTTGGCGACGACTTGGTTTGATGACGATGGCGTGACATCAACTGTGTAAGAAATGCGTGACGACGATTGCGGGAGATAGCTTGGCGATGACTTGGTTTGATGATGACGGCGTGACATCAACTGTGTAAGAATTGCGTGACGACGATTGCGGGAGATAGCTTGGCGACGACTTGGTTTGATGATGACGGCGTGACATCAACTGTGTAAGAATTGCGTGACGACGATTGCGGGAGACAGCTTGGCGACGACTTGGTTTGATGAAGACGGCGTGACATCAACTGTGTAAGAATTGCGTGACGACGATTGCGGGAGACAGCTTGGCGACGACTTGGTTTGATGACGACGGCGTGACATCAACTGTGTAAGAATTGCGTGACGACGATTGCGGGAGATAGCTTGGCGACGACTTGGTTTGATGACGATGGCGTGACATCAACTGTGTAAGAATTGCGTGACGACGATTGCGGGAGACAGCTTGGCGACGACTTGGTGTGATGACGACGGCGTGACATCAACTGTGTAAGAATTGCATGTCGACGATTGCGGGAGACAGCTTGGCGACGACTTGGTTTGATGACGACGGCGTGTCATCAACTGTGTAAGAATTGCATGACGACGATTTCGGGAGACAGCTTGGCGACCACTTGGTTTGATGACGACGGCGTGACATCAACTGTGTAAGAATTGCGTGACGACGATTGCGGGAGATAGCTTGGCGACGACTTGGTTTGATGACGACGGCGTGACATCAACTGTGTAAAAATTGCGTGACGACGATTGCGGGAGATAGCTTGGCGACCACTTGGTTTGATGACGACGGCGTGACATCAACTGTGTAAGAATTGCGTGACGACGATTGCGGGAGATAGCTTGGCGACGATTTGGTTTGATGATGACGGCGTGACATCAACTGTGTAAGAATTGCGTGACGACGATTGCGGGAGATAGCTTGGCGACGACTTGGTTTGATGATGACGGCGTGACATCAACTGTGTAAGAATTGCATGACGACGATTGTGGGAGATAGCTTGGCGACGACTTGGTTTGATGATGACGTCGTGACATCAACTGTGTAAGAATTGCATGACGACGATTGCGGGAGATAGCTTGGCGACGACTTGGTTTGATGACGACGGCGTGACATCAACTGTGTAAGAATTGCATGACGACGATTGCGGGAGATAGCTTGGCGACCACTTGGTTTGATGACGACGGCGTGACATCAACTGTGTAAGAATTGCATGACGACGATTGCGGGAGATAGCTTGGCGACGACTTGGTTTGATGACGACGGCGTGACATCAACTGTGTAAGAATTCCATGACGACGATTGCGGGAGATAGCTTGGCGACGACTTGGTTTGATGACGACGGCTTGACATCAACTGTGTAAGAATTGCATGACGATGATTGCGGGAGACAGCTTGGGGACGACTTGGTTTGATGACGACGGCGTGACATCAACTGTGTAAGAATTGCATGAGGACGATTGCGGGAGATAGCTTGGCGACGACTTGGTTTGATGACGACGGCGTGACATCAACTGTGTAAGATTTGCATGACGACGATTGCGGGAGATAGTTTGGCGACGACTTGGTTTGATGACGACGGCGTGACATCAACTGTGTAAGAATTGGGTGACGACGATTGCGGGAGATAGCTTGGCGACGACTTGGTTTGATGACGACGGCGTGACATCAACTGTGTAAGAATTGGGTGACGACGATTGCGGGAGATAGCTTGGCGACGACTTGGTTTGATGACGATGGCGTGACATCAACTGTGTAAGAAATGCGTGACGACGATTGCGGGAGATAGCTTGGCGATGACTTGGTTTGATGATGACGGCGTGACATCAACTGTGTAAGAATTGCGTGACGACGATTGCGGGAGATAGCTTGGCGACGACTTGGTTTGATGATGACGGCGTGACATCAACTGTGTAAGAATTGCGTGACGACGATTGCGGGAGACAGCTTGGCGACGACTTGGTTTGATGAAGACGGCGTGACATCAACTGTGTAAGAATTGCGTGACGACGATTGCGGGAGACAGCTTGGCGACGACTTGGTTTGATGACGACGGCGTGACATCAACTGTGTAAGAATTGCGTGACGACGATTGCGGGAGATAGCTTGGCGACGACTTGGTTTGATGACGATGGCGTGACATCAACTGTGTAAGAATTGCGTGACGACGATTGCGGGAGACAGCTTGGCGACGACTTGGTTTGATGAAGACGGCGTGACATCAACTGTGTAAGAATTGCGTGACGACGATTGCGGGAGACAGCTTGGCGACGACTTGGTTTGATGACGACGGCGTGACATCAACTGTGTAAGAATTGCATGACGACGATTGCGGGAGATAGCTTGGCGACGACTTGGTTTGATGACGACGGCGTGACATCAACTGTGTAAGAATTGCATGACGACGATTGCGGGAGATAGCTTGGCGACGACTTGGTTTGATGACGACGGCGTGACATCAACTGTGTAAGAATTGCGTGACAACGATTGCGGGAGATAGCTTGGCGACTACTTGGTTTGATGACGACGGCGTGACATCAACTGTGTAAGAATTGCGTGACGATGATTGCGGGAGATAACTTGGCGACGACTTGGTTTGATGACGACGGCGTGACATCAACTGTGTAAGAATTGCATGACGACGATTGCGGGAGACAGCTTGGCGACGACTTGGTGTGATGACGACGGCGTGACATCAACTGTGTAAGAATTGCATGACGACGATTGCGGGAGATAGCTTGGCGACGAGTTGGTTTGATGATGACAGCGTGTCATCAACTGTGTAAGAATTGCATGACGACGATTGCGGGAGATAGCTTGGCGACGACTTGGTTTGATGACGACGGCGTGACATCAACTGTGTAAGAATTGCATGACGACGATTGCGGGAGATAGCTTGGCGACGACTTGGTTTGATGACGACGGCGTGACATCAACTGTGTAAGAATTGCGTGACGACGATTGCGGGAGATAGCTTGGCGACGACTTGGTTTGATGACGACGGCGTGACACCAACTGTGTAAGAATTGCATGACGACGATTACGGGAGACAGCTTGGCGACGACTTGGTTTGATGAAGACGGCGTGACATCAACTGTGTAAGAATTGCGTGACGACGATTGCGGGAGACAGCTTGGCGACGACTTGGTTTGATAACGACGGCGTGACATCAACTGTGTAAGAATTGCATGACGACGATTGCGGGAGATAGCTTGGCGACGACTTGGTTTGATGACGACGGCGTGACATCAACTGTGTAAGAATTGCATGACGACGATTGCGGGAGACAGCTTGGCGACGACTTGGTTTGATGAAGACGGCGTGACATCAACTGTGTAAGAATTGCGTGACGACGATTGCGGGAGACAGCTTGGCGACGACTTGGTTTGATGAAGACGGCGTGACATCAACTGTGTAAGAATTGCGTGACGACGATTGCGGGAGATAGCTTGGCGACGACTTGGTTTGATGACGACGGCGTGACATCAACTGTGTAAGAATTGCATGACGACGATCGCGGGAGACAGCTTGGCGACGACTTGGTTTGATGAAGACGGCGTGACATCAACTGTGTAAGAATTGCGTGATGACGATTGCGGGAGACAGCTTGGCGACGACTTGGTTTGATGACGACGGCGTGACATCAACTGTGTAAGAATTGCATGACGACGATTGCGGGAGATAGCTTGGCGACGACTTGGTTTGATGACGACGGCGTGACATCAACTGTGTAAGAATTGCATGACGACGATTGCGGGAGACAGCTTGGCGACGACTTGGTTTGATGAAGACGGCGTGACATCAACTGTGTAAGAATTGCGTGATGACGATTGCGGGAGACAGCTTGGCGACGACTTGGTTTGATGACGACGGCGTGACATCAACTGTGTAAGAATTGTGTGACGACGATTGCGGGAAATAGCCTGGCGACGACTTGGTTTGATGACGACGGCGTGACATCAACTGTGTAAGAATTGCATGACGACGATTGCGGGAGACAGCTTGGCGACGACTTGGTTTGATGAAGACGGCGTAACATCAACTGTGTAAGAATTGCGTGACGACGATTGCGGGAGATAGCTTGGCGACGACTTGGTTTGATGACGACGGCGTGACATCAACTGTGTAAGAATTGCATGACGACGATTGCGGGAGATAGCTTGGCGACGACTTGGTTTGATGACGACGGCGTGACATCAACTGTGTAAGAATTGCGTGACAACGATTGCGGGAGATAGCTTGGCGACGACTTGGTTTGATGACGACGGCGTGACATCAACTGTGTAAGAATTGCGTGACGATGATTGCGGGAGATAACTTGGCGACGACTTGGTTTGATGACGACGGCGTGACATCAACTGTGTAAGAATTGCATGACGACGATTGCGGGAGACAGCTTGGCGACGACTTGGTGTGATGACGACGGCGTGACATCAACTGTGTAAGAATTGCATGACGACGATTGCGGGAGACAGCTTGGCGACGACTTGGTTTGATGACGACGGCGTGACATCAACTGTGTAAGAATTGCATGACGACGATTTCGGGAGACAGCTTGGCGACGACGTGGTGTGATGACGACGGCGTGACATCAACTGTGTAAGAATTGCATGACGACGATTACGGGAGACAGCTTGGCGACGACTTGGTTTGATGAAGACGGCGTGACATCAACTGTGTAAGAATTGCGTGACGACGATTGCGGGAGACAGCTTGGCGACGACTTGGTTTGATGACGACGGCGTGACATCAACTGTGTAAGAATTGCATGACGACGATTGCGGGAGACAGCTTGGCGACGACTTGGTTTGATGAAGACGGCGTGACATCAACTGTGTAAGAATTGCATGACGACGATTGCGGGAGATAGCTTGGCGACGACTTGGTTTGATGACGACGGCGTGACATCAACTGTGTAAGAATTGCATGACGACGATTGCGGGAGACAGCTTGGCGACGACTTGGTTTGATGACGACGGCGTGACATCAACTGTGTAAGAATTGCATGTCGACGATTGCGGGAGATAGCTTGGCGACGACTTGGTTTGATGACGACGGCGTGACATCAACTGTGTAAGAATTGCATGACGACGATTGCGGGAGATAGCTTGGCGACGACTTGGTTTGATGACGACGGCGTGACATCAACTGTGTAAGAATTGCATGACGACGATTGCGGGAGATAGCTTGGCGACGACATGGTTTGATGACGACGGCGTGACATCAACTGTGTAAGAATTGCGTGACGACGATTGCGGGAGATAGCTTGGCGACGACTTGGTTTGATGACGACGGCGTGACATCAACTGTGTAAGAATTGCGTGACGACGATTGCGGGAGATAGCTTGGTGACGACTTGGTTTGATGACGACGGCGTGACATCAACTGTGTAAGAATTGCGTGACGACGATTGCGGGAGATAGCTTGGCGACGACTTGGTTTGATGATGACGGCGTGACATCAACTGTGTAAGAATTGCATGACGACGATTGCGGGAGACAGCTTGGCGACGACTTAGTTTGATGATGACGGCGTGACATCAACTGTGTAACAATTGCATGACGACGATTGCGGGAGACAGCTTGGCGACGACTTGGTGTGATGACGACGGCGTGACATCAACTGTGTAAGAATTGCATGTCGACGATTGCGGGAGACAGCTTGGCGACGACTTGGTTTGATGACGACGGCGTGACATCAACTGTGTAAGAATTGCATGACGACGATTTCGGGAGACAGCTTGGCGACCACTTGGTTTGATGACGACGGCGTGACATCAACGGTGTAAAAATTGCGTGACGACGATTGCGGGAGATAGCTTGGCGACGACTTGGTTTGATGACGACGGCGTGACATCAACTGTGTAAGAATTGCGTGACGACGATTGCGGGAGATAGCTTGGCGACCACTTGGTTTGATGACGACGGCGTGACATCAACTGTGTAAGAATTGCGTGACGACGATTGCGGGAGATAGCTTGGCGACGATTTGGTTTGATGATGACGGCGTGACATCAACTGTGTAAGAATTGCGTGACGACGATTGCGGGAGATAGCTTGGCGACGACTTGGTTTGATGATGACGGCGTGACATCAACTGTGTAAGAATTGCATGACGACGATTGTGGGAGATAGCTTGGCGACGACTTGGTTTGATGATGACGTCGTGACATCAACTGTGTAAGAATTGCATGACGACGATTGCGGGAGATAGCTTGGCGACGACTTGGTTTGATGACGACGGCGTGACATCAACTGTGTAAGAATTGCATGACGACGATTGCGGGAGATAGCTTGGCGACCACTTGGTTTGATGACGACGGCGTGACATCAACTGTGTAAGAATTGCATGACGACGATTGCGGGAGATAGCTTGGCGACGACTTGGTTTGATGACGACGGCGTGACATCAACTGTGTAAGAATTCCATGACGACGATTGCGGGAGATAGCTTGGCGACGACTTGGTTTGATGACGACGGCTTGACATCAACTGTGTAAGAATTGCATGACGATGATTGCGGGAGACAGCTTGGGGACGACTTGGTTTGATGACGACGGCGTGACATCAACTGTGTAAGAATTGCATGAGGACGATTGCGGGAGATAGCTTGGCGACGACTTGGTTTGATGACGACGGCGTGACATCAACTGTGTAAGATTTGCATGACGACGATTGCGGGAGATAGTTTGGCGACGACTTGGTTTGATGACGACGGCGTGACATCAACTGTGTAAGAATTGGGTGACGACGATTGCGGGAGATAGCTTGGCGACGACTTGGTTTGATGACGACGGCGTGACATCAACTGTGTAAGAATTGGGTGACGACGATTGCGGGAGATAGCTTGGCGACGACTTGGTTTGATGACGATGGCGTGACATCAACTGTGTAAGAAATGCGTGACGACGATTGCGGGAGATAGCTTGGCGATGACTTGGTTTGATGATGACGGCGTGACATCAACTGTGTAAGAATTGCGTGACGATGATTGCGGGAGATAGCTTGGCGACGACTTGGTTTGATTTTGACGGCGTGACATCAACTGTGTAAGAATTGCGTGACGACGATTGCGGGAGACAGCTTGGCGACGACTTGGTTTGATGAAGACGGCGTGACATCAACTGTGTAAGAATTGCGTGACGACGATTGCGGGAGACAGCTTGGCGACGACTTGGTTTGATGACGACGGCGTGACATCAACTGTGTAAGAATTGCGTGACGACGATTGCGGGAGATAGCTTGGCGACGACTTGGTTTGATGACGATGGCGTGACATCAACTGTGTAAGAATTGCGTGACGACGATTGCGGGAGACAGCTTGGCGACGACTTGGTGTGATGACGACGGCGTGACATCAACTGTGTAAGAATTGCATGTCGACGATTGCGGGAGACAGCTTGGCGACGACTTGGTTTGATGACGACGGCGTGACATCAACTGTGTAAGAATTGCATGACGACGATTTCGGGAGACAGCTTGGCGACCACTTGGTTTGATGACGACGGCGTGACATCAACTGTGTAAGAATTGCGTGACGACGATTGCGGGAGATAGCTTGGCGACGACTTGGTTTGATGACGACGGCGTGACATCAACTGTGTAAAAATTGCGTGACGACGATTGCGGGAGATAGCTTGGCGACCACTTGGTTTGATGACGACGGCGTGACATCAACTGTGTAAGAATTGCGTGACGACGATTGCGGGAGATAGCTTGGCGACGATTTGGTTTGATGATGACGGCGTGACATCAACTGTGTAAGAATTGCGTGACGACGATTGCGGGAGATAGCTTGGCGACGACTTGGTTTGATGATGACGGCGTGACATCAACTGTGTAAGAATTGCATGACGACGATTGTGGGAGATAGCTTGGCGACGACTTGGTTTGATGATGACGTCGTGACATCAACTGTGTAAGAATTGCATGACGACGATTGCGGGAGATAGCTTGGCGACGACTTGGTTTGATGACGACGGCGTGACATCAACTGTGTAAGAATTGCATGACGACGATTGCGGGAGATAGCTTGGCGACCACTTGGTTTGATGACGACGGCGTGACATCAACTGTGTAAGAATTGCATGACGACGATTGCGGGAGATAGCTTGGCGACGACTTGGTTTGATGACGACGGCGTGACATCAACTGTGTAAGAATTCCATGACGACGATTGCTGGAGATAGCTTGGCGACGACTTGGTTTGATGACGACGGCTTGACATCAACTGTGTAAGAATTGCATGACGATGATTGCGGGAGACAGCTTGGGGACGACTTGGTTTGATGACGACGGCGTGACATCAACTGTGTAAGAATTGCATGAGGACGATTGCGGGAGATAGCTTGGCGACGACTTGGTTTGATGACGACGGCGTGACATCAACTGTGTAAGATTTGCATGACGACGATTGCGGGAGATAGTTTGGCGACGACTTGGTTTGATGACGACGGCGTGACATCAACTGTGTAAGAATTGGGTGACGACGATTGCGGGAGATAGCTTGGCGACGACTTGGTTTGATGACGACGGCGTGACATCAACTGTGTAAGAATTGGGTGACGACGATTGCGGGAGATAGCTTGGCGACGACTTGGTTTGATGACGATGGCGTGACATCAACTGTGTAAGAAATGCGTGACGACGATTGCGGGAGATAGCTTGGCGATGACTTGGTTTGATGATGACGGCGTGACATCAACTGTGTAAGAATTGCGTGACGACGATTGCGGGAGATAGCTTGGCGACGACTTGGTTTGATGATGACGGCGTGACATCAACTGTGTAAGAATTGCGTGACGACGATTGCGGGAGACAGCTTGGCGACGACTTGGTTTGATGAAGACGGCGTGACATCAACTGTGTAAGAATTGCGTGACGACGATTGCGGGAGACAGCTTGGCGACGACTTGGTTTGATGACGACGGCGTGACATCAACTGTGTAAGAATTGCGTGACGACGATTGCGGGAGATAGCTTGGCGACGACTTGGTTTGATGACGATGGCGTGACATCAACTGTGTAAGAATTGCGTGACGACGATTGCGGGAGACAGCTTGGCGACGACTTGGTGTGATGACGACGGCGTGACATCAACTGTGTAAGAATTGCATGTCGACGATTGCGGGAGACAGCTTGGCGACGACTTGGTTTGGTGACGACGGCGTGACATCAACTGTGTAAGAATTGCATGACGACGATTTCGGGAGACAGCTTGGCGACCACTTGGTTTGATGACGACGGCGTGACATCAACTGTGTAAGAATTGCGTGACGACGATTGCGGGAGATAGCTTGGCGACGACTTGGTTTGATGACGACGGCGTGACATCAACTGTGTAAAAATTGCGTGACGACGATTGCGGGAGATAGCTTGGCGACCACTTGGTTTGATGACGACGGCGTGACATCAACTGTGTAAGAATTGCGTGACGACGATTGCGGGAGATAGCTTGGCGACGATTTGGTTTGATGATGACGGCGTGACATCAACTGTGTAAGAATTGCGTGACGACGATTGCGGGAGATAGCTTGGCGACGACTTGGTTTGATGATGACGGCGTGACATCAACTGTGTAAGAATTGCATGACGACGATTGTGGGAGATAGCTTGGCGACGACTTGGTTTGATGATGACGTCGTGACATCAACTGTGTAAGAATTGCATGACGACGATTGCGGGAGATAGCTTGGCGACGACTTGGTTTGATGACGACGGCGTGACATCAACTGTGTAAGAATTGCATGACGACGATTGCGGGAGATAGCTTGGCGACCACTTGGTTTGATGACGACGGCGTGACATCAACTGTGTAAGAATTGCATGACGACGATTGCGGGAGATAGCTTGGCGACGACTTGGTTTGATGACGACGGCGTGACATCAACTGTGTAAGAATTCCATGACGACGATTGCGGGAGATAGCTTGGCGACGACTTGGTTTGATGACGACGGCTTGACATCAACTGTGTAAGAATTGCATGACGATGATTGCGGGAGACAGCTTGGGGACGACTTGGTTTGATGACGACGGCGTGACATCAACTGTGTAAGAATTGCATGAGGACGATTGCGGGAGATAGCTTGGCGACGACTTGGTTTGATGACGACGGCGTGACATCAACTGTGTAAGATTTGCATGACGACGATTGCGGGAGATAGTTTGGCGACGACTTGGTTTGATGACGACGGCGTGACATCAACTGTGTAAGAATTGGGTGACGACGATTGCGGGAGATAGCTTGGCGACGACTTGGTTTGATGACGACGGCGTGACATCAACTGTGTAAGAATTGGGTGACGACGATTGCGGGAGATAGCTTGGCGACGACTTGGTTTGATGACGATGGCGTGACATCAACTGTGTAAGAAATGCGTGACGACGATTGCGGGAGATAGCTTGGCGATGACTTGGTTTGATGATGACGGCGTGACATCAACTGTGTAAGAATTGCGTGACGACGATTGCGGGAGATAGCTTGGCGACGACTTGGTTTGATGATGACGGCGTGACATCAACTGTGTAAGAATTGCGTGACGACGATTGCGGGAGACAGCTTGGCGACGACTTGGTTTGACGAAGACGGCGTGACATCAACTGTGTAAGAATTGCGTGACGACGATTGCGGGAGACAGCTTGGCGACGACTTGGTTTGATGACGACGGCGTGACATCAACTGTGTAAGAATTGCGTGACGACGATTGCGGGAGATAGCTTGGCGACGACTTGGTTTGATGACGATGGCGTGACATCAACTGTGTAAGAATTGCGTGACGACGATTGCGGGAGACAGCTTGGCGACGACTTGGTTTGATGAAGACGGCGTGACATCAACTGTGTAAGAATTGCGTGACGACGATTGCGGGAGATAGCTTGGCGACGACTTGGTTTGATGACGACGGCGTGACATCAACTGTGTAAGAATTGCGTGACGATGATTGCGGGAGATAACTTGGCGACGACTTGGTTTGATGACGACGGCGTGACATCAACTGTGTAAGAATTGCATGACGACGATTTCGGGAGACAGCTTGGCGACGACGTGGTGTGATGACGACGGCGTGACATCAACTGTGTAAGAATTGCATGACGACGATTACGGGAGACAGCTTGGCGACGACTTGGTTTGATGAAGACGGCGTGACATCAACTGTGTAAGAATTGCGTGACGACGATTGCGGGAGACAGCTTGGCGACGACTTGGTTTGATGACGACGGCGTGACATCAACTGTGTAAGAATTGCATGACGACGATTGCGGGAGACAGCTTGGCGACGACTTGGTTTGATGAAGACGGCGTGACATCAACTGTGTAAGAATTGCATGACGACGATTGCGGGAGATAGCTTGGCGACGACTTGGTTTGATGACGACGGCGTGACATCAACTGTGTAAGAATTGCATGACGACGATTGCGGGAGACAGCTTGGCGACGACTTGGTTTGATGACGACGGCGTGACATCAACTGTGTAAGAATTGCATGTCGACGATTGCGGGAGATAGCTTGGCGACGACTTGGTTTGATGACGACGGCGTGACATCAACTGTGTAAGAATTGCATGACGACGATTGCGGGAGATAGCTTGGCGACGACTTGGTTTGATGACGACGGCGTGACATCAACTGTGTAAGAATTGCATGACGACGATTGCGGGAGATAGCTTGGCGACGACATGGTTTGATGACGACGGCGTGACATCAACTGTGTAAGAATTGCGTGACGACGATTGCGGGAATAGCTTGGCGACGACTTGGTTTGATGAAGACGGCGTGACATCAACTGTGTAAGAATTGCGTGACGACGATTGCGGGAGATAGCTTGGTGACGACTTGGTTTGATGACGACGGCGTGACATCAACTGTGTAAGAATTGCGTGACGACGATTGCGGGAGATAGCTTGGCGACCACTTGGTTTGATGACGACGGCGTGACATCAACTGTGTAAGAATTGCGTGACGACGATTGCGGGAGATAGCTTGGCGACGATTTGGTTTGATGATGACGGCGTGACATCAACTGTGTAAGAATTGCGTGACGACGATTGCGGGAGATAGCTTGGTGACGACTTGGTTTGATGACGACGGCGTGACATCAACTGTGTAAGAATTGCGTGACGACGATTGCGGGAGATAGCTTGGCGACGACTTGGTTTGATGATGACGGCGTGACATCAACTGTGTAAGAATTGCGTGACGACGATTGCGGGAGATAGCTTGGCGACGACTTGGTTTGATGACGACGGCGTGACATCAACTGTGTAAGAATTGCGTGACGACGATTGCGGGAGATAGCTTGGCGACGACTTGGTTTGATGACGACGGCGTGACATCAACTGTGTAAGAATTGCGTGACGACGATTGCGGGAGATAGCTTGGCGACCACTTGGTTTGATGACGACGGCGTGACATCAACTGTGTAAGAATTGCGTGACGACGATTGCGGGAGATAGCTTGGCGACGATTTGGTTTGATGATGACGGCGTGACATCAACTGTGTAAGAATTGCGTGACGACGATTGCGGGAGATAGCTTGGCGACGACTTGGTTTGATGATGACGGCGTGACATCAACTGTGTAAGAATTGCATGACGACGATTGTGGGAGATAGCTTGGCGACGACTTGGTTTGATGATGACGTCGTGACATCAACTGTGTAAGAATTGCATGACGACGATTGCGGGAGATAGCTTGGCGACGACTTGGTTTGATGACGACGGCGTGACATCAACTGTGTAAGAATTGCATGACGACGATTGCGGGAGATAGCTTGGCGACCACTTGGTTTGATGACGACGGCGTGACATCAACTGTGTAAGAATTGCATGACGACGATTGCGGGAGATAGCTTGGCGACGACTTGGTTTGATGACGACGGCGTGACATCAACTGTGTAAGAATTCCATGACGACGATTGCGGGAGATAGCTTGGCGACGACTTGGTTTGATGACGACGGCTTGACATCAACTGTGTAAGAATTGCATGACGATGATTGCGGGAGACAGCTTAGGGACGACTTGGTTTGATGACGACGGCGTGACATCAACTGTGTAAGAATTGCATGAGGACGATTGCGGGAGATAGCTTGGCGACGACTTGGTTTGATGACGACGGCGTGACATCAACTGTGTAAGATTTGCATGACGACGATTGCGGGAGATAGTTTGGCGACGACTTGGTTTGATGACGACGGCGTGACATCAACTGTGTAAGAATTGGGTGACGACGATTGCGGGAGATAGCTTGGCGACGACTTGGTTTGATGACGACGGCGTGACATCAACTGTGTAAGAATTGGGTGACGACGATTGCGGGAGATAGCTTGGCGACGACTTGGTTTGATGACGATGGCGTGACATCAACTGTGTAAGAAATGCGTGACGACGATTGCGGGAGATAGCTTGGCGATGACTTGGTTTGATGATGACGGCGTGACATCAACTGTGTAAGAATTGCGTGACGACGATTGCGGGAGATAGCTTGGCGACGACTTGGTTTGATGATGACGGCGTGACATCAACTGTGTAAGAATTGCGTGACGACGATTGCGGGAGACAGCTTGGCGACGACTTGGTTTGATGAAGACGGCGTGACATCAACTGTGTAAGAATTGCGTGATGACGATTGCGGGAGACAGCTTGGCGACGACTTGGTTTGATGACGACGGCGTGACATCAACTGTGTAAGAATTGCGTGACGACGATTGCGGGAGATAGCTTGGCGACGACTTGGTTTGATGACGATGGCGTGACATCAACTGTGTAAGAATTGCGTGACGACGATTGCGGGAGACAGCTTGGCGACGACTTGGTTTGATGAAGACGGCGTGACATCAACTGTGTAAGAATTGCGTGACGACGATTGCGGGAGATAGCTTGGCGACGACTTGGTTTGATGACGACGGCGTGACATCAACTGTGTAAGAATTGCGTGACGACGATTGCGGGAGATAGCTTGGTGACGACTTGGTTTGATGACGACGGCGTGACATCAACTGTGTAAGAATTGCGTGACGACGATTGCGGGAGATAGCTTGGCGACCACTTGGTTTGATGACGACGGCGTGACATCAACTGTGTAAGAATTGCGTGACGACGATTGCGGGAGATAGCTTGGTGACGACTTGGTTTGATGACGACGGCGTGACATCAACTGTGTAAGAATTGCGTGACGACGATTGCGGGAGATAGCTTGGCGACAACTTGGTTTGATGATGACGGCGTGACATCAACTGTGTAAGAATTGCGTGACGACGATTGCGGGAGATAGCTTGGCGACGACTCGGTTTGATGACGACGGCGTGACATCAACTGTGTAAGAATTGCGTGACGACGATTGCGGGAGATAGCTTGGCGACGACTTGGTTTGATGACGACGGCGTGACATCAACTGTGTAAAAATTGCGTGACGACGATTGCGGGAGATAGCTTGGCGACGACTTGGTTTGATGATGACGGCGTGACATCAACTGTGTAAGAATTGCGTGACGACGATTGCGGGAGATAGCTTGGCGACGACTTGGTTTGATGATGACGGCGTGACATCAACTGTGTAAGAATTGCGTGACGACGATTGCGGGAGACAGCTTGGCGACGACTTGGTTTGATGAAGACGGCGTGACATCAACTGTGTAAGAATTGCGTGATGACGATTGCGGGAGACAGCTTGGCGACGACTTGGTTTGATGACGACGGCGTGACATCAACTGTGTAAGAATTGCGTGACGACGATTGCGGGAGATAGCTTGGCGACGACTTGGTTTGATGACGACGGCGTGACATCAACTGTGTAAGAATTGCATGACGACGATTGCGGGAGATAGCTTGGCGACGACATGGTTTGATGACGACGGCGTGACATCAACTGTGTAAGAATTGCGTGACGACGATTGCGGGAGATAGCTTGGCGACGACTTGGTTTGATGACGACGGCGTGACATCAACTGTGTAAGAATTGCGTGACGACGATTGCGGGAGATAGCTTGGTGACGACTTGGTTTGATGACGACGGCGTGACATCAACTGTGTAAGAATTGCGTGACGACGATTGCGGGAGATAGCTTGGCGACCACTTGGTTTGATGACGACGGCGTGACATCAACTGTGTAAGAATTGCGTGACGACGATTGCGGGAGATAGCTTGGCGACGATTTGGTTTGATGATGACGGCGTGACATCAACTGTGTAAGAATTGCGTGACGACGATTGCGGGAGATAGCTTGGCGACGACTTGGTTTGATGATGACGGCGTGACATCAACTGTGTAAGAATTGCGTGACGACGATTGCGGGAGATAGCTTGGTGACGACTTGGTTTGATGACGACGGCGTGACATCAACTGTGTAAGAATTGCGTGACGACGATTGCGGGAGATAGCTTCGCGACGACTTGGTTTGATGATGACGGCGTGACATCAACTGTGTAAGAATTGCGTGACGACGATTGCGGGAGATAGCTTGGCGACGACTTGGTTTGATGACGACGGCGTGACATCAACTGTGTAAGAATTGCGTGACGACGATTGCGGGAGATAGCTTGGCGACGACTTGGTTTGATGACGACGGCGTGACATCAACTGTGTAAGAATTGCGTGACGACGATTGCGGGAGATAGCTTGGCGACCACTTGGTTTGATGACGACGGCGTGACATCAACTGTGTAAGAATTGCGTGACGACGATTGCGGGAGATAGCTTGGCGACGATTTGGTTTGATGATGACGGCGTGACATCAACTGTGTAAGAATTGCGTGACGACGATTGCGGGAGATAGCTTGGCGACGACTTGGTTTGATGATGACGGCGTGACATCAACTGTGTAAGAATTGCATGACGACGATTGTGGGAGATAGCTTGGCGACGACTTGGTTTGATGATGACGTCGTGACATCAACTGTGTAAGAATTGCATGACGACGATTGCGGGAGATAGCTTGGCGACGACTTGGTTTGATGACGACGGCGTGACATCAACTGTGTAAGAATTGCATGACGACGATTGCGGGAGATAGCTTGGCGACCACTTGGTTTGATGACGACGGCGTGACATCAACTGTGTAAGAATTGCATGACGACGATTGCGGGAGATAGCTTGGCGACGACTTGGTTTGATGACGACGGCGTGACATCAACTGTGTAAGAATTCCATGACGACGATTGCGGGAGATAGCTTGGCGACGACTTGGTTTGATGACGACGGCTTGACATCAACTGTGTAAGAATTGCATGACGATGATTGCGGGAGACAGCTTGGGGACGACTTGGTTTGATGACGACGGCGTGACATCAACTGTGTAAGAATTGCATGAGGACGATTGCGGGAGATAGCTTGGCGACGACTTGGTTTGATGACGACGGCGTGACATCAACTGTGTAAGATTTGCATGACGACGATTGCGGGAGATAGTTTGGCGACGACTTGGTTTGATGACGACGGCGTGACATCAACTGTGTAAGAATTGGGTGACGACGATTGCGGGAGATAGCTTGGCGACGACTTGGTTTGATGACGACGGCGTGACATCAACTGTGTAAGAATTGGGTGACGACGATTGCGGGAGATAGCTTGGCGACGACTTGGTTTGATGACGATGGCGTGACATCAACTGTGTAAGAAATGCGTGACGACGATTGCGGGAGATAGCTTGGCGATGACTTGGTTTGATGATGACGGCGTGACATCAACTGTGTAAGAATTGCGTGACGACGATTGCGGGAGATAGCTTGGCGACGACTTGGTTTGATGATGACGGCGTGACATCAACTGTGTAAGAATTGCGTGACGACGATTGCGGGAGACAGCTTGGCGACGACTTGGTTTGATGAAGACGGCGTGACATCAACTGTGTAAGAATTGCGTGATGACGATTGCGGGAGACAGCTTGGCGACGACTTGGTTTGATGACGACGGCGTGACATCAACTGTGTAAGAATTGCGTGACGACGATTGCGGGAGATAGCTTGGCGACGACTTGGTTTGATGACGATGGCGTGACATCAACTGTGTAAGAATTGCGTGACGACGATTGCGGGAGACAGCTTGGCGACGACTTGGTTTGATGAAGACGGCGTGACATCAACTGTGTAAGAATTGCGTGACGACGATTGCGGGAGATAGCTTGGCGACGACTTGGTTTGATGACGACGGCGTGACATCAACTGTGTAAGAATTGCATGACGACGATTGCGGGAGATAGCTTGGCGACGACTTGGTTTGATGACGACGGCGTGACATCAACTGTGTAAGAATTGCATGACGACGATTGCGGGAGATAGCTTGGCGACGACTTGGTTTGATGACGACGGCGTTACATCAACTGTGTAAGAATTGCGTGACGACGATTGCGGGAGATAGCTTGGCGACGACTTGGTTTGATGACGACGGCGTGACATCAACTGTGTAAGAATTGCGTGACGACGATTGCGGGAGATAGCTTGGCGACGACTTGGTTTGATTATGACGGCGTGACATCAACTGTGTAAGAATTGCATGACGACGATTGCGGGAGATAGCTTGGCGACGACTTGGTTTGATGATGACGGCGTGACATCAACTGTGTAAGAATTGCATGACGACGATTGCGGGAGATAGCTTGGCGACGACTTGGTTTGATGACGACGGCGTGACATCAACTGTGTAAGAATTGCGTGACGACGATTGCGGGAGATAGCTTGGCGACCACTTGGTTTGATGACGACGGCGTGACATCAACTGTGTAAGAATTGCGTGACGACGATTGCGGGAGATAGCTTGGCGACGACTTGGTTTGATGTCGACGGCGTGACATCAACTGTGTAAGAATTGCGTGACGACGATTGCGGGAGATAGCTTGGCGACGACTTGGTTTGATGATGACGGCGTGACATCAACTGTGTAAGAATTGCGTGACGACGATTGCGGGAGATAGCTTGGCGACGACTTCGTTTGATGATGACGGCGTGACATCAACTGTGTAAGAATTGCATGACGACGATTGCGGGAGATAGCTTGGCGACGACTTGGTTTGATGATGACGGCGTGACATCAACTGTGTAAGAATTGCATGGCGACGATTGCGGGAGACAGCTTGGCGACGACTGGGTGTGATGACGACGGCGTGACATCAACTGTGTAAGAATTGCATGGCGACGATTGCGGGAGATAGCTTGGCGACGACTTGGTTTGATGACGACGGCGTGACATTAACTGTGTAAGAATTGCATGGCGACGATTGCGGGAGATAGCTTGGCGACGACATGGTTTGATGACGACGGCGTGACATCAACTGTGTAAGAATTGCGTGACGACGATTGCGGGAGATAGCTTGGCGACGACTTGGTTTGATGACGACGGCGTGACATCAACTGTGTAAGAATTGCGTGACGACGATTGCGGGAGATAGCTTGGCGACGACTTGGTTTGATGACGATGGCGTGACATCAACTGTGTAAGAATTGCGTGACGACGATTGCGGGAGATAGCTTGGCGACGACTTGGTTTGATGACGACGGCGTGACATCAACTGTGTAAGAATTGCGTGTCGACGATTGCGGGAGATAGCTTGGCGACCACTTGGTTTGATGACGACGGCGTGACATCAACTGTGTAAGAATTGCGTGACGACGATTGCGGGAGATAGCTTGGCGACGATTTGGTTTGATGATGACGGCGTGACATCAACTGTGTAAGAATTGCGTGACGACGATTGCGGGAGATAGCTTGGCGACGACTTGGTTTGATGATGACGGCGTGACATCAACTGTGTAAGAATTGCATGACGACGATTGTGGGAGATAGCTTGGCGACGACTTGGTTTGATGATGACGTCGTGACATCAACTGTGTAAGAATTGCATGACGACGATTGCGGGAGATAGCTTGGCGACGACTTGGTTTGATGACGACGGCGTGACATCAACTGTGTAAGAATTGCATGACGACGATTGCGGGAGATAGCTTGGCGACCACTTGGTTTGATGACGACGGCGTGACATCAACTGTGTAAGAATTGCATGACGACGATTGCGGGAGATAGCTTGGCGACGACTTGGTTTGATGACGACGGCGTGACATCAACTGTGTAAGAATTCCATGACGACGATTGCGGGAGATAGCTTGGCGACGACTTGGTTTGATGACGACGGCTTGACATCAACTGTGTAAGAATTGCATGACGATGATTGCGGGAGACAGCTTGGGGACGACTTGGTTTGATGACGACGGCGTGACATCAACTGTGTAAGAATTGCATGAGGACGATTGCGGGAGATAGCTTGGCGACGACTTGGTTTGATGACGACGGCGTGACATCAACTGTGTAAGATTTGCATGACGACGATTGCGGGAGATAGTTTGGCGACGACTTGGTTTGATGACGACGGCGTGACATCAACTGTGTAAGAATTGGGTGACGACGATTGCGGGAGATAGCTTGGCGACGACTTGGTTTGATGACGACGGCGTGACATCAACTGTGTAAGAATTGGGTGACGACGATTGCGGGAGATAGCTTGGCGACGACTTGGTTTGATGACGATGGCGTGACATCAACTGTGTAAGAAATGCGTGACGACGATTGCGGGAGATAGCTTGGCGATGACTTGGTTTGATGATGACGGCGTGACATCAACTGTGTAAGAATTGCGTGACGACGATTGCGGGAGATAGCTTGGCGACGACTTGGTTTGATGATGACGGCGTGACATCAACTGTGTAAGAATTGCGTGACGACGATTGCGGGAGACAGCTTGGCGACGACTTGGTTTGATGAAGACGGCGTGACATCAACTGTGTAAGAATTGCGTGACGACGATTGCGGGAGACAGCTTGGCGACGACTTGGTTTGATGACGACGGCGTGACATCAACTGTGTAAGAATTGCGTGACGACGATTGCGGGAGATAGCTTGGCGACGACTTGGTTTGATGACGATGGCGTGACATCAACTGTGTAAGAATTGCGTGACGACGATTGCGGGAGACAGCTTGGCGACGACTTGGTTTGATGAAGACGGCGTGACATCAACTGTGTAAGAATTGCGTGACGACGATTGCGGGAGATAGCTTGGCGACGACTTGGTTTGATGACGACGGCGTGACATCAACTGTGTAAGAATTGCATGACGACGATTGCGGGAGATAGCTTGGCGACGACTTGGTTTGATGACGACGGCGTGACATCAACTGTGTAAGAATTGCATGACGACGATTGCGGGAGATAGCTTGGCGACGACTTGGTTTGATGACGACGGCGTTACATCAACTGTGTAAGAATTGCGTGACGACGATTGCGGGAGATAGCTTGGCGACGACTTGGTTTGATGACGACGGCGTGACATCAACTGTGTAAGAATTGCGTGACGACGATTGCGGGAGATAGCTTGGCGACGACTTGGTTTGATTATGACGGCGTGACATCAACTGTGTAAGAATTGCATGACGACGATTGCGGGAGATAGCTTGGCGACGACTTGGTTTGATGATGACGGCGTGACATCAACTGTGTAAGAATTGCATGACGACGATTGCGGGAGATAGCTTGGCGACGACTTGGTTTGATGACGACGGCGTGACATCAACTGTGTAAGAATTGCGTGACGACGATTGCGGGAGATAGCTTGGCGACCACTTGGTTTGATGACGACGGCGTGACATCAACTGTGTAAGAATTGCGTGACGACGATTGCGGGAGATAGCTTGGCGACGACTTGGTTTGATGACGACGGCGTGACATCAACTGTGTAAGAATTGCGTGACGACGATTGCGGGAGATAGCTTGGCGACGACTTGGTTTGATGATGACGGCGTGACATCAACTGTGTAAGAATTGCGTGACGACGATTGCGGGAGATAGCTTGGCGACGACTTCGTTTGATGATGACGGCGTGACATCAACTGTGTAAGAATTGCATGACGACGATTGCGGGAGATAGCTTGGCGACGACTTGGTTTGATGATGACGGCGTGACATCAACTGTGTAAGAATTGCATGGCGACGATTGCGGGAGACAGCTTGGCGACGACTTGGTGTGATGACGACGGCGTGACATCAACTGTGTAAGAATTGCATGGCGACGATTGCGGGAGATAGCTTGGCGACGACTTGGTTTGATGACGACGGCGTGACATCAACTGTGTAAGAATTGCATGGCGACGATTGCGGGAGATAGCTTGGCGACGACATGGTTTGATGACGACGGCGTGACATCAACTGTGTAAGAATTGCGTGACGACGATTGCGGGAGATAGCTTGGCGACGACTTGGTTTGATGACGACGGCGTGACATCAACTGTGTAAGAATTGCGTGACGACGATTGCGGGAGATAGCTTGGCGACGACTTGGTTTGATGACGACGGCGTGACATCAACTGTGTAAGAATTGCGTGACGACGATTGCGGGAGATAGCTTGGCGACGACTTGGTTTGATGATGACGGCGTGACATCAACTGTGTAAGAATTGCATGACGACGATTGCGGGAGACAGCTTGGCGACGACTTGGTTTGATGATGACGGCGTGACATCAACTGTGTAAGAATTGCATGACGACGATTGCGGGAGACAGCTTGGCGACGACTTGGTGTGATGACGACGGCGTGACATCAACTGTGTAGGAATTGCATGACGACGATTGCGGGAGACAGCTTGGCGACGACTTGGTTTGATGACGACGGCGTGACATCAACTGTGTAAGAATTGCATGACGACGATTTCGGGAGACAGCTTGGCGACCACTTGGTTTGATGACGACGGCATGACATCAACTGTGTAAGAATTGCATGACGACGATTGCGGGAGATAGCTTGGCGACGACTTGGTTTCATGACGACGGCGTGACATCAACTGTGTAAGAATTGCGTGACGACGATTGCGGGAGATAGCTTGGCGACCACTTGGTTTGATGACGACGGCGTGACATCAACTGTGTAAGAATTGCATGACGACGATTGCGGGAGATAGCTTGGCGACGACTTGGTTTGATGATGACGGCGTGACATCAACTGTGTAAGAATTGCGTGACGACGATTGCGGGAGATAGCTTGGCGACGACTTGGTTTGATAATGACGGCGTGACATCAACTGTGTAAGAATTGCATGACGACGATTGTGGGAGATAGCTTGGCGACGACTTGGTTTGATGATGACGGCGTGACATCAACTGTGTAAGAATTGCATGACGACGATTGCGGGAGATAGCTTGGCGACGACTTGGTTTGATGACGACGGCGTGACATCAACTGTGTAAGAATTGCATGACGACGATTGCGGGAGATAGCTTGGCGACCACGTGGTTTGATGACGACGGCGTGACATCAACTGTGTAAGAATTGCATGACGACGATTGCCGGAGATAGCTTGGCGACGGCTTGGTTTGATGACGACGGCGTGACATCAACTGTGTAAGAATTGCATGACGACGATTGCGGGAGATAGCTTGGCGACGACTTGGTTTGATGACGACGGCGTGACATCAACTGTGTAAGAATTGCGTGACGACGATTGCGGGAGATAGCTTGGCGACCACTTGGTTTGATGACGACGGCGTGACATCAACTGTGTAAGAATTGCGTGACGACGATTGCGGGAGATAGCTTGGCGACGATTTGGTTTGATGATGACGGCGTGACATCAACTGTGTAAGAATTGCGTGACGACGATTGCGGGAGATAGCTTGGCGACGACTTGGTTTGATGATGACGGCGTGACATCAACTGTGTAAGAATTGCATGACGACGATTGTGGGAGATAGCTTGGCGACGACTTGGTTTGATGATGACGTCGTGACATCAACTGTGTAAGAATTGCATGACGACGATTGCGGGAGATAGCTTGGCGACGACTTGGTTTGATGACGACGGCGTGACATCAACTGTGTAAGAATTGCATGACGACGATTGCGGGAGATAGCTTGGCGACCACTTGGTTTGATGACGACGGCGTGACATCAACTGTGTAAGAATTGCATGACGACGATTGCGGGAGATAGCTTGGCGACGACTTGGTTTGATGACGACGGCGTGACATCAACTGTGTAAGAATTCCATGACGACGATTGCGGGAGATAGCTTGGCGACGACTTGGTTTGATGACGACGGCTTGACATCAACTGTGTAAGAATTGCATGACGATGATTGCGGGAGACAGCTTGGGGACGACTTGGTTTGATGACGACGGCGTGACATCAACTGTGTAAGAATTGCATGAGGACGATTGCGGGAGATAGCTTGGCGACGACTTGGTTTGATGACGACGGCGTGACATCAACTGTGTAAGATTTGCATGACGACGATTGCGGGAGATAGTTTGGCGACGACTTGGTTTGATGACGACGGCGTGACATCAACTGTGTAAGAATTGGGTGACGACGATTGCGGGAGATAGCTTGGCGACGACTTGGTTTGATGACGACGGCGTGACATCAACTGTGTAAGAATTGGGTGACGACGATTGCGGGAGATAGCTTGGCGACGACTTGGTTTGATGACGATGGCGTGACATCAACTGTGTAAGAAATGCGTGACGACGATTGCGGGAGATAGCTTGGCGATGACTTGGTTTGATGATGACGGCGTGACATCAACTGTGTAAGAATTGCGTGACGACGATTGCGGGAGATAGCTTGGCGACGACTTGGTTTGATGATGACGGCGTGACATCAACTGTGTAAGAATTGCGTGACGACGATTGCGGGAGACAGCTTGGCGACGACTTGGTTTGATGAAGACGGCGTGACATCAACTGTGTAAGAATTGCGTGATGACGATTGCGGGAGACAGCTTGGCGACGACTTGGTTTGATGACGACGGCGTGACATCAACTGTGTAAGAATTGCGTGACGACGATTGCGGGAGATAGCTTGGCGACGACTTGGTTTGATGACGATGGCGTGACATCAACTGTGTAAGAATTGCGTGACGACGATTGCGGGAGACAGCTTGGCGACGACTTGGTTTGATGAAGACGGCGTGACATCAACTGTGTAAGAATTGCGTGACGACGATTGCGGGAGATAGCTTGGCGACGACTTGGTTTGATGACGACGGCGTGACATCAACTGTGTAAGAATTGCGTGACGACGATTGCGGGAGATAGCTTGGTGACGACTTGGTTTGATGACGACGGCGTGACATCAACTGTGTAAGAATTGCGTGACGACGATTGCGGGAGATAGCTTGGCGACCACTTGGTTTGATGACGACGGCGTGACATCAACTGTGTAAGAATTGCGTGACGACGATTGCGGGAGATAGCTTGGTGACGACTTGGTTTGATGACGACGGCGTGACATCAACTGTGTAAGAATTGCGTGACGACGATTGCGGGAGATAGCTTGGCGACGACTTGGTTTGATGATGACGGCGTGACATCAACTGTGTAAGAATTGCGTGACGACGATTGCGGGAGATAGCTTGGCGACGACTTGGTTTGATGACGACGGCGTGACATCAACTGTGTAAGAATTGCGTGACGACGATTGCGGGAGATAGCTTGGCGACGACTTGGTTTGATGACGACGGCGTGACATCAACTGTGTAAGAATTGCGTGACGACGATTGCGGGAGATAGCTTGGCGACGACTTGGTTTGATGATGACGGCGTGACATCAACTGTGTAAGAATTGCGTGACGACGATTGCGGGAGATAGCTTGGCGACGACTTGGTTTGATGATGACGGCGTGACATCAACTGTGTAAGAATTGCGTGACGACGATTGCGGGAGACAGCTTGGCGACGACTTGGTTTGATGAAGACGGCGTGACATCAACTGTGTAAGAATTGCATGACGACGATTGTGGGAGATAGCTTGGCGACGACTTGGTTTGATGATGACGTCGTGACATCAACTGTGTAAGAATTGCATGACGACGATTGCGGGAGATAGCTTGGCGACGACTTGGTTTGATGACGACGGCGTGACATCAACTGTGTAAGAATTGCATGACGACGATTGCGGGAGATAGCTTGGCGACCACTTGGTTTGATGATGACGGCGTGACATCAACTGTGTAAGAATTGCATGACGACGATTGCGGGAGATAGCTTGGCGACGACTTGGTTTGATGACGACGGCGTGACATCAACTGTGTAAGAATTGCGTGACGACGATTGCGGGAGATAGCTTGGCGACCACTTGGTTTGATGACGACGGCGTGACATCAACTGTGTAAGAATTGCGTGACGACGATTGCGGGAGATAGCTTGGCGACGACTTGGTTTGATGACGACGGCGTGACATCAACTGTGTAAGAATTGCGTGACGACGATTGCGGGAGATAGCTTGGCGACGACTTGGTTTGATGATGACGGCGTGACATCAACTGTGTAAGAATTGCGTGACGACGATTGCGGGAGATAGCTTGGCGACGACTTCGTTTGATGATGACGGCGTGACATCAACTGTGTAAGAATTGCATGACGACGATTGCGGGAGATAGCTTGGCGACGACTTGGTTTGATGATGACGGCGTGACATCAACTGTGTAAGAATTGCATGGCGACGATTGCGGGAGATAGCTTGGCGACGACTTGGTTTGATGATGACGGCGTGACATCAACTGTGTAAGAATTGCGTGACGACGATTGCGGGAGACAGCTTGGCGACGACTTGGTTTGATGAAGACGGCGTGACATCAACTGTGTAAGAATTGCGTGATGACGATTGCGGGAGACAGCTTGGCGACGACTTGGTTTGATGACGACGGCGTGACATCAACTGTGTAAGAATTGCGTGACGACGATTGCGGGAGATAGCTTGGCGACGACTTGGTTTGATGACGATGGCGTGACATCAACTGTGTAAGAATTGCGTGACGACGATTGCGGGAGACAGCTTGGCGACGACTTGGTTTGATGAAGACGGCGTGACATCAACTGTGTAAGAATTGCGTGACGACGATTGCGGGAGATAGCTTGGCGACGACTTGGTTTGATGACGACGGCGTGACATCAACTGTGTAAGAATTGCGTGACGACGATTGCGGGAGATAGCTTGGTGACGACTTGGTTTGATGACGACGGCGTGACATCAACTGTGTAAGAATTGCGTGACGACGATTGCGGGAGATAGCTTGGCGACCACTTGGTTTGATGACGACGGCGTGACATCAACTGTGTAAGAATTGCGTGACGACGATTGCGGGAGATAGCTTGGTGACGACTTGGTTTGATGACGACGGCGTGACATCAACTGTGTAAGAATTGCGTGACGACGATTGCGGGAGATAGCTTGGCGACGACTTGGTTTGATGATGACGGCGTGACATCAACTGTGTAAGAATTGCGTGACGACGATTGCGGGAGATAGCTTGGCGACGACTTGGTTTGATGACGACGGCGTGACATCAACTGTGTAAGAATTGCGTGACGACGATTGCGGGAGATAGCTTGGCGACGACTTGGTTTGATGACGACGGCGTGACATCAACTGTGTAAGAATTGCGTGACGACGATTGCGGGAGATAGCTTGGCGACGACTTGGTTTGATGATGACGGCGTGACATCAACTGTGTAAGAATTGCGTGACGACGATTGCGGGAGATAGCTTGGCGACGACTTGGTTTGATGATGACGGCGTGACATCAACTGTGTAAGAATTGCGTGACGACGATTGCGGGAGACAGCTTGGCGACGACTTGGTTTGATGAAGACGGCGTGACATCAACTGTGTAAGAATTGCATGACGACGATTGTGGGAGATAGCTTGGCGACGACTTGGTTTGATGATGACGTCGTGACATCAACTGTGTAAGAATTGCATGACGACGATTGCGGGAGATAGCTTGGCGACGACTTGGTTTGATGACGACGGCGTGACATCAACTGTGTAAGAATTGCATGACGACGATTGCGGGAGATAGCTTGGCGACCACTTGGTTTGATGATGACGGCGTGACATCAACTGTGTAAGAATTGCATGACGACGATTGCGGGAGATAGCTTGGCGACGACTTGGTTTGATGACGACGGCGTGACATCAACTGTGTAAGAATTGCGTGACGACGATTGCGGGAGATAGCTTGGCGACCACTTGGTTTGATGACGACGGCGTGACATCAACTGTGTAAGAATTGCGTGACGACGATTGCGGGAGATAGCTTGGCGACGACTTGGTTTGATGACGACGGCGTGACATCAACTGTGTAAGAATTGCGTGACGACGATTGCGGGAGATAGCTTGGCGACGACTTGGTTTGATGATGACGGCGTGACATCAACTGTGTAAGAATTGCGTGACGACGATTGCGGGAGATAGCTTGGCGACGACTTCGTTTGATGATGACGGCGTGACATCAACTGTGTAAGAATTGCATGACGACGATTGCGGGAGATAGCTTGGCGACGACTTGGTTTGATGATGACGGCGTGACATCAACTGTGTAAGAATTGCATGGCGACGATTGCGGGAGACAGCTTGGCGACGACTTGGTGTGATGACGACGGCGTGACATCAACTGTGTAAGAATTGCATGGCGACGATTGCGGGAGATAGCTTGGCGACGACTTGGTTTGATGACGACGGCGTGACATCAACTGTGTAAGAATTGCATGGCGACGATTGCGGGAGATAGCTTGGCGACGACATGGTTTGATGACGACGGCGTGACATCAACTGTGTAAGAATTGCGTGACGACGATTGCGGGAGATAGCTTGGCGACGACTTGGTTTGATGACGACGGCGTGACATCAACTGTGTAAGAATTGCGTGACGACGATTGCGGGAGATAGCTTGGCGACGACTTGGTTTGATGACGACGGCGTGACATCAACTGTGTAAGAATTGCGTGACGACGATTGCGGGAGATAGCTTGGCGACGACTTGGTTTGATGACGACGGCGTGACATCAACTGTGTAAGAATTGCGTGACGACGATTGCGGGAGATAGCTTGGCGACCACTTGGTTTGATGACGACGGCGTGACATCAACTGTGTAAGAATTGCGTGACGACGATTGCGGGAGATAGCTTGGCGACGATTTGGTTTGATGATGACGGCGTGACATCAACTGTGTAAGAATTGCGTGACGACGATTGCGGGAGATAGCTTGGCGACGACTTGGTTTGATGATGACGGCGTGACATCAACTGTGTAAGAATTGCATGACGACGATTGTGGGAGATAGCTTGGCGACGACTTGGTTTGATGATGACGTCGTGACATCAACTGTGTAAGAATTGCATGACGACGATTGCGGGAGATAGCTTGGCGACGACTTGGTTTGATGACGACGGCGTGACATCAACTGTGTAAGAATTGCATGACGACGATTGCGGGAGATAGCTTGGCGACCACTTGGTTTGATGACGACGGCGTGACATCAACTGTGTAAGAATTGCATGACGACGATTGCGGGAGATAGCTTGGCGACGACTTGGTTTGATGACGACGGCGTGACATCAACTGTGTAAGAATTCCATGACGACGATTGCGGGAGATAGCTTGGCGACGACTTGGTTTGATGACGACGGCTTGACATCAACTGTGTAAGAATTGCATGACGATGATTGCGGGAGACAGCTTGGGGACGACTTGGTTTGATGACGACGGCGTGACATCAACTGTGTAAGAATTGCATGAGGACGATTGCGGGAGATAGCTTGGCGACGACTTGGTTTGATGACGACGGCGTGACATCAACTGTGTAAGATTTGCATGACGACGATTGCGGGAGATAGTTTGGCGACGACTTGGTTTGATGACGACGGCGTGACATCAACTGTGTAAGAATTGGGTGACGACGATTGCGGGAGATAGCTTGGCGACGACTTGGTTTGATGACGACGGCGTGACATCAACTGTGTAAGAATTGGGTGACGACGATTGCGGGAGATAGCTTGGCGACGACTTGGTTTGATGACGATGGCGTGACATCAACTGTGTAAGAAATGCGTGACGACGATTGCGGGAGATAGCTTGGCGATGACTTGGTTTGATGATGACGGCGTGACATCAACTGTTTAAGAATTGCGTGACGACGATTGCGGGAGATAGCTTGGCGACGACTTGGTTTGATGATGACGGCGTGACATCAACTGTGTAAGAATTGCGTGACGACGATTGCGGGAGACAGCTTGGCGACGACTTGGTTTGATGAAGACGGCGTGACATCAACTGTGTAAGAATTGCGTGACGACGATTGCGGGAGACAGCTTGGCGACGACTTGGTTTGATGACGACGGCGTGACATCAACTGTGTAAGAATTGCGTGACGACGATTGCGGGAGATAGCTTGGCGACGACTTGGTTTGATGACGATGGCGTGACATCAACTGTGTAAGAATTGCGTGACGACGATTGCGGGAGACAGCTTGGCGACGACTTGGTTTGATGAAGACGGCGTGACATCAACTGTGTAAGAATTGCGTGACGACGATTGCGGGAGATAGCTTGGCGACGACTTGGTTTGATGACGACGGCGTGACATCAACTATGTAAGAATTGCATGACGACGATTGCGGGAGATAGCTTGGCGACGACTTGGTTTGATGACGACGGCGTGACATCAACTGTGTAAGAATTGCGTGACGACGATTGCGGGAGATAGCTTGGCGACCACTTGGTTTGATGACGACGGCGTGACATCAACTGTGTAAGAATTGCGTGACGACGATTGCGGGAGATAGCTTGGCGACGACTTGGTTTGATGACGACGGCGTGACATCAACTGTGTAAGAATTGCGTGACGACGATTGCGGGAGATAGCTTGGCGACGACTTGGTTTGATGATGACGGCGTGACATCAACTGTGTAAGAATTGCGTGACGACGATTGCGGGAGATAGCTTGGCGACGACTTCGTTTGATGATGACGGCGTGACATCAACTGTGTAAGAATTGCATGACGACGATTGCGGGAGATAGCTTGGCGACGACTTGGTTTGATGATGACGGCGTGACATCAACTGTGTAAGAATTGCATGGCGACGATTGCGGGAGACAGCTTGGCGACGACTTGGTGTGATGACGACGGCGTGACATCAACTGTGTAAGAATTGCATGACGATGATTTCGGGAGACAGCTTGGCGACCACTTGGTTTGATGACGACGGCATGACATCAACTGTGTAAGAATTGCATGACGACGATTGCGGGAGATAGCTTGGCGACGACTTGGTTTCATGACGACGGCGTGACATCAACTGTGTAAGAATTGCGTGACGACGATTGCGGGAGATAGCTTGGCGACCACTTGGTTTGATGACGACGGCGTGACATCAACTGTGTAAGAATTGCATGACGACGATTGCGGGAGATAGCTTGGCGACGACTTGGTTTGATGATGACGGCGTGACATCAACTGTGTAAGAATTGCGTGACGACGATTGCGGGAGATAGCTTGGCGACGACTTGGTTTGATAATGACGGCGTGACATCAACTGTGTAAGAATTGCATGACGACGATTGTGGGAGATAGCTTGGCGACGACTTGGTTTGATGATGACGGCGTGACATCAACTGTGTAAGAATTGCATGACGACGATTGCGGGAGATAGCTTGGCGACGACTTGGTTTGATGACGACGGCGTGACATCAACTGTGTAAGAATTGCATGACGACGATTGCGGGAGATAGCTTGGCGACCACGTGGTTTGATGACGACGGCGCGACATCAACTGTGTAAGAATTGCATGACGACGATTGCCGGAGATAGCTTGGCGACGACTTGGTTTGATGACGACGGCGTGACATCAACTGTGTAAGAATTGCATGACGACGATTGCGGGAGATAGCTTGGCGACGACTTGGTTTGATGACGACGGCGTGACATCAACTGTGTAAGAATTGCGTGACGACGATTGCGGGAGATAGCTTGGCGACCACTTGGTTTGATGACGACGGCGTGACATCAACTGTGTAAGAATTGCGTGACGACGATTGCGGGAGATAGCTTGGCGACGATTTGGTTTGATGATGACGGCGTGACATCAACTGTGTAAGAATTGCGTGACGACGATTGCGGGAGATAGCTTGGCGACGACTTGGTTTGATGATGACGGCGTGACATCAACTGTGTAAGAATTGCATGACGACGATTGTGGGAGATAGCTTGGCGACGACTTGGTTTGATGATGACGTCGTGACATCAACTGTGTAAGAATTGCATGACGACGATTGCGGGAGATAGCTTGGCGACGACTTGGTTTGATGACGACGGCGTGACATCAACTGTGTAAGAATTGCATGACGACGATTGCGGGAGATAGCTTGGCGACCACTTGGTTTGATGACGACGGCGTGACATCAACTGTGTAAGAATTGCATGACGACGATTGCGGGAGATAGCTTGGCGACGACTTGGTTTGATGACGACGGCGTGACATCAACTGTGTAAGAATTCCATGACGACGATTGCGGGAGATAGCTTGGCGACGACTTGGTTTGATGACGACGGCTTGACATCAACTGTGTAAGAATTGCATGACGATGATTGCGGGAGACAGCTTGGGGACGACTTGGTTTGATGACGACGGCGTGACATCAACTGTGTAAGAATTGCATGAGGACGATTGCGGGAGATAGCTTGGCGACGACTTGGTTTGATGACGACGGCGTGACATCAACTGTGTAAGATTTGCATGACGACGATTGCGGGAGATAGTTTGGCGACGACTTGGTTTGATGACGACGGCGTGACATCAACTGTGTAAGAATTGGGTGACGACGATTGCGGGAGATAGCTTGGCGACGACTTGGTTTGATGACGACGGCGTGACATCAACTGTGTAAGAATTGCATGACGACGATTGCGGGAGATAGCTTGGCGACCACTTGGTTTGATGACGACGGCGTGACATCAACTGTGTAAGAATTGCATGACGACGATTGCGGGAGATAGCTTGGCGACGACTTGGTTTGATGACGACGGCGTGACATCAACTGTGTAAGAATTCCATGACGACGATTGCGGGAGATAGCTTGGCGACGACTTGGTTTGATGACGACGGCTTGACATCAACTGTGTAAGAATTGCATGACGATGATTGCGGGAGACAGCTTGGGGACGACTTGGTTTGATGACGACGGCGTGACATCAACTGTGTAAGAATTGCATGAGGACGATTGCGGGAGATAGCTTGGCGACGACTTGGTTTGATGACGACGGCGTGACATCAACTGTGTAAGATTTGCATGACGACGATTGCGGGAGATAGTTTGGCGACGACTTGGTTTGATGACGACGGCGTGACATCAACTGTGTAAGAATTGGGTGACGACGATTGCGGGAGATAGCTTGGCGACGACTTGGTTTGATGACGACGGCGTGACATCAACTGTGTAAGAATTGGGTGACGACGATTGCGGGAGATAGCTTGGCGACGACTTGGTTTGATGACGATGGCGTGACATCAACTGTGTAAGAAATGCGTGACGACGATTGCGGGAGATAGCTTGGCGATGACTTGGTTTGATGATGACGGCGTGACATCAACTGTGTAAGAATTGCGTGACGACCATTGCGGGAGATAGCTTGGCGACGACTTGGTTTGATGATGACGGCGTGACATCAACTGTGTAAGAATTGCGTGACGACGATTGCGGGAGACAGCTTGGCGACGACTTGGTTTGATGAAGACGGCGTGACATCAACTGTGTAAGAATTGCGTGATGACGATTGCGGGAGATAGCTTGGCGACGACTTGGTTTGATGACGACGGCGTGACATCAACTGTGTAAGAATTGCGTGACGACGATTGCGGGAGATAGCTTGGCGACGACTTGGTTTGATGATGACGGCGTGACATCAACTGTGTAAGAATTGCGTGACGACGATTGCGGGAGATAGCTTGGCGACGACTTGGTTTGATGATGACGGCGTGACATCAACTGTGTAAGAATTGCGTGACGACGATTGCGGGAGACAGCTTGGCGACGACTTGGTTTGATGAAGACGGCGTGACATCAACTGTGTAAGAATTGCGTGATGACGATTGCGGGAGACAGCTTGGCGACGACTTGGTTTGATGACGACGGCGTGACATCAACTGTGTAAGAATTGCGTGACGACGATTGCGGGAGATAGCTTGGCGACGACTTGGTTTGATGACGACGGCGTGACATCAACTGTGTAAGAATTGCATGACGACGATTGCGGGAGATAGCTTGGCGACGACATGGTTTGATGACGACGGCGTGACATCAACTGTGTAAGAATTGCGTGACGACGATTGCGGGAGATAGCTTGGCGACGACTTGGTTTGATGACGACGGCGTGACATCAACTGTGTAAGAATTGCGTGACGGCGATTGCGGGAGATAGCTTGGTGACGACTTGGTTTGATGACGACGGCGTGACATCAACTGTGTAAGAATTGCGTGACGACGATTGCGGGAGATAGCTTGGCGACCACTTGGTTTGATGACGACGGCGTGACATCAACTGTGTAAGAATTGCGTGACGACGATTGCGGGAGATAGCTTGGCGACGATTTGGTTTGATGATGACGGCGTGACATCAACTGTGTAAGAATTGCGTGACGACGATTGCGGGAGATAGCTTGGCGACGACTTGGTTTGATGATGACGGCGTGACATCAACTGTGTAAGAATTGCGTGACGACGATTGCGGGAGATAGCTTGGTGACGACTTGGTTTGATGACGACGGCGTGACATCAACTGTGTAAGAATTGCGTGACGACGATTGCGGGAGATAGCTTGGCGACGACTTGGTTTGATGATGACGGCGTGACATCAACTGTGTAAGAATTGCGTGACGACGATTGCGGGAGATAGCTTGGCGACGACTTGGTTTGATGACGACGGCGTGACATCAACTGTGTAAGAATTGCGTGACGACGATTGCGGGAGATAGCTTGGCGACGACTTGGTTTGATGACGACGGCGTGACATCAACTGTGTAAGAATTGCGTGACGACGATTGCGGGAGATAGCTTGGCGACCACTTGGTTTGATGACGACGGCGTGACATCAACTGTGTAAGAATTGCGTGACGACGATTGCGGGAGATAGCTTGGCGACGATTTGGTTTGATGATGACGGCGTGACATCAACTGTGTAAGAATTGCATGACGACGATTGCGGGAGATAGCATGGCGACGACTTGGTTTGATGATGACGGCGTGACATCAACTGTGTAAGAATTGCATGACGACGATTGTGGGAGATAGCTTGGCGACGACTTGGTTTGATGATGACGTCGTGACATCAACTGTGTAAGAATTGCATGACGACGATTGCGGGAGATAGCTTGGCGACGACTTGGTTTGATGACGACGGCGTGACATCAACTGTGTAAGAATTGCATGACGACGATTGCGGGAGATAGCTTGGCGACCACTTGGTTTGATGACGACGGCGTGACATCAACTGTGTAAGAATTGCATGACGACGATTGCGGGAGATAGCTTGGCGACGACTTGGTTTGATGACGACGGCGTGACATCAACTGTGTAAGAATTCCATGACGACGATTGCGGGAGATAGCTTGGCGACGACTTGGTTTGATGACGACGGCTTGACATCAACTGTGTAAGAATTGCATGACGATGATTGCGGGAGACAGCTTGGGGACGACTTGGTTTGATGACGACGGCGTGACATCAACTGTGTAAGAATTGCATGAGGACGATTGCGGGAGATAGCTTTGCGACGACTTGGTTTGATGACGACGGCGTGACATCAACTGTGTAAGATTTGCATGACGACGATTGCGGGAGATAGTTTGGCGACGACTTGGTTTGATGACGACGGCGTGACATCAACTGTGTAAGAATTGGGTGACGACGATTGCGGGAGATAGCTTGGCGACGACTTGGTTTGATGACGACGGCGTGACATCAACTGTGTAAGAATTGGGTGACGACGATTGCGGGAGATAGCTTGGCGACGACTTGGTTTGATGACGATGGCGTGACATCAACTGTGTAAGAAATGCGTGACGACGATTGCGGGAGATAGCTTGGCGATGACTTGGTTTGATGATGACGGCGTGACATCAACTGTGTAAGAATTGCGTGACGACGATTGCGGGAGATAGCTTGGCGACGACTTGGTTTGATGATGACGGCGTGACATCAACTGTGTAAGAATTGCGTGACGACGATTGCGGGAGACAGCTTGGCGACGACTTGGTTTGATGAAGACGGCGTGACATCAACTGTGTAAGAATTGCGTGATGACGATTGCGGGAGACAGCTTGGCGACGACTTGGTTTGATGACGACGGCGTGACATCAACTGTGTAAGAATTGCGTGACGACGATTGCGGGAGATAGCTTGGCGACGACTTGGTTTGATGACGATGGCGTGACATCAACTGTGTAAGAATTGCGTGACGACGATTGCGGGAGACAGCTTGGCGACGACTTGGTTTGATGAAGACGGCGTGACATCAACTGTGTAAGAATTGCGTGACGACGATTGCGGGAGATAGCTTGGCGACGACTTGGTTTGATGACGACGGCGTGACATCAACTGTGTAAGAATTGCATGACGACGATTGCGGGAGATAGCTTGGCGACGACTTGGTTTGATGACGACGGCGTGACATCAACTGTGTAAGAATTGCATGACGACGATTGCGGGAGATAGCTTGGCGACGACTTGGTTTGATGACGACGGCGTTACATCAACTGTGTAAGAATTGCGTGACGACGATTGCGGGAGATAGCTTGGCGACGACTTGGTTTGATGACGACGGCGTGACATCAACTGTGTAAGAATTGCGTGACGACGATTGCGGGAGATAGCTTGGCGACGACTTGGTTTGATTATGACGGCGTGACATCAACTGTGTAAGAATTGCATGACGACGATTGCGGGAGATAGCTTGGCGACGACTTGGTTTGATGATGACGGCGTGACATCAACTGTGTAAGAATTGCATGACGACGATTGCGGGAGATAGCTTGGCGACGACTTGGTTTGATGACGACGGCGTGACATCAACTGTGTAAGAATTGCGTGACGACGATTGCGGGAGATAGCTTGGCGACCACTTGGTTTGATGACGACGGCGTGACATCAACTGTGTAAGAATTGCGTGACGACGATTGCGGGAGATAGCTTGGCGACGACTTGGTTTGATGACGACGGCGTGACATCAACTGTGTAAGAATTGCGTGACGACGATTGCGGGAGATAGCTTGGCGACGAATTGGTTTGATGATGACGGCGTGACATCAACTGTGTAAGAATTGCGTGACGACGATTGCGGGAGATAGCTTGGCGACGACTTCGTTTGATGATGACGGCTTGACATCAACTGTGTAAGAATTGCATGACGACGATTGCGGGAGATAGCTTGGCGACGACTTGGTTTGATGATGACGGCGTGACATCAACTGTGTAAGAATTGCATGGCGACGATTGCGGGAGACAGCTTGGCGACGACTTGGTGTGATGACGACGGCGTGACATCAACTGTGTAAGAATTGCATGGCGACGATTGCGGGAGATAGCTTGGCGACGACTTGGTTTGATGACGACGGCGTGACATCAACTGTGTAAGAATTGCATGGCGACGATTGCGGGAGATAGCTTGGCGACGACATGGTTTGATGACGACGGCGTGACATCAACTGTGTAAGAATTGCGTGACGACGATTGCGGGAGATAGCTTGGCGACGACTTGGTTTGATGACGACGGCGTGACATCAACTGTGTAAGAATTGCGTGACGACGATTGCGGGAGATAGCTTGGCGACGACTTGGTTTGATGACGACGGCGTGACATCAACTGTGTAAGAATTGCGTGACGACGATTGCGGGAGATAGCTTGGCGACGACTTGGTTTGATGACGACGGCGTGACATCAACTGTGTAAGAATTGCGTGACGACGATTGCGGGAGATAGCTTGGCGACCACTTGGTTTGATGACGACGGCGTGACATCAACTGTGTAAGAATTGCGTGACGACGATTGCGGGAGATAGCTTGGCGACGATTTGGTTTGATGATGACGGCGTGACATCAACTGTGTAAGAAATGCGTGACGACGATTGCGGGAGATAGCTTGGCGACGACTTGGTTTGATGATGACGGCGTGACATCAACTGTGTAAGAATTGCATGACGACGATTGTGGGAGATAGCTTGGCGACGACTTGGTTTGATGATGACGTCGTGACATCAACTGTGTAAGAATTGCATGACGACGATTGCGGGAGATAGCTTGGCGACGACTTGGTTTGATGACGACGGCGTGACATCAACTGTGTAAGAATTGCATGACGACGATTGCGGGAGATAGCTTGGCGACCACTTGGTTTGATGACGACGGCGTGACATCAACTGTGTAAGAATTGCATGACGACGATTGCGGGAGATAGCTTGGCGACGACTTGGTTTGATGACGACGGCGTGACATCAACTGTGTAAGAATTCCATGACGACGATTGCGGGAGATAGCTTGGTGACGACTTGGTTTGATGACGACGGCTTGACATCAACTGTGTAAGAATTGCATGACGATGATTGCGGGAGACAGCTTGGGGACGACTTGGTTTGATGACGACGGCGTGACATCAACTGTGTAAGAATTGCATGAGGACGATTGCGGGAGATAGCTTGGCGACGACTTGGTTTGATGACGACGGCGTGACATCAACTGTGTAAGATTTGCATGACGACGATTGCGGGAGATAGTTTGGCGACGACTTGGTTTGATGACGACGGCGTGACATCAACTGTGTAAGAATTGGGTGACGACGATTGCGGGAGATAGCTTGGCGACGACTTGGTTTGATGACGACGGCGTGACATCAACTGTGTAAGAATTGGGTGACGACGATTGCGGGAGATAGCTTGGCGACGACTTGGTTTGATGACGATGGCGTGACATCAACTGTGTAAGAAATGCGTGACGACGATTGCGGGAGATAGCTTGGCGATGACTTGGTTTGATGATGACGGCGTGACATCAACTGTGTAAGAATTGCGTGACGACGATTGCGGGAGATAGCTTGGCGACGACTTGGTTTGATGATGACGGCGTGACATCAACTGTGTAAGAATTGCGTGACGACGATTGCGGGAGACAGCTTGGCGACGACTTGGTTTGATGAAGACGGCGTGACATCAACTGTGTAAGAATTGCGTGACGACGATTGCGGGAGACAGCTTGGCGACGACTTGGTTTGATGACGACGGCGTGACATCAACTGTGTAAGAATTGCGTGACGACGATTGCGGGAGATAGCTTGGCGACGACTTGGTTTGATGACGATGGCGTGACATCAACTGTGTAAGAATTGCGTGACGACGATTGCGGGAGACAGCTTGGCGACGACTTGGTTTGATGAAGACGGCGTGACATCAACTCTGTAAGAATTGCGTGACGACGATTGCGGGAGATAGCTTGGCGACGACTTGGTTTGATGACGACGGCGTGACATCAACTGTGTAAGAATTGCATGACGACGATTGCGGGAGATAGCTTGGCGACGACTTGGTTTGATGACGACGGCGTGACATCAACTGTGTAAGAATTGCATGACGACGATTGCGGGAGATAGCTTGGCGACGACTTGGTTTGATGACGAGGGCGTTACATCAACTGTGTAAGAATTGCGTGACGACGATTGCGGGAGATAGCTTGGCGACGACTTGGTTTGATGACGACGGCGTGACATCAACTGTGTAAGAATTGCGTGACGACGATTGCGGGAGATAGCTTGGCGACGACTTGGTTTGATTATGACGGCGTGACATCAACTGTGTAAGAATTGCGTGACGACGATTGCGGGAGATAGCTTGGCGACCACTTGGTTTGATGACGACGGCGTGACATCAACTGTGTAAGAATTGCGTGACGACGATTGCGGGAGATAGCTTGGCGACGACTTGGTTTGATGACGACGGCGTGACATCAACTGTGTAAGAATTGCGTGACGACGATTGCGGGAGATAGCTTGGCGACGACTTGGTTTGATGATGACGGCGTGACATCAACTGTGTAAGAATTGCGTGACGACGATTGCGGGAGATAGCTTGGCGACGACTTCGTTTGATGATGACGGCGTGACATCAACTGTGTAAGAATTGCATGGCGACGATTGCGGGAGACAGCTTGGCGACGACTTGGTGTGATGACGACGGCGTGACATCAACTGTGTAAGAATTGCATGGCGACGATTGCGGGAGATAGCTTGGCGACGACTTGGTTTGATGACGACGGCGTGACATCAACTGTGTAAGAATTGCATGGCGACGATTGCGGGAGATAGCTTGGCGACGACATGGTTTGATGACGACGGCGTGACATCAACTGTGTAAGAATTGCGTGACGACGATTGCGGGAGATAGCTTGGCGACGACTTGGTTTGATGACGACGGCGTGACATCAACTGTGTAAGAATTGCATGACGACGATTGCGGGAGACAGCTTGGCGACGACTTGGTTTGATGATGACGGCGTGACATCAACTGTGTAAGAATTGCATGACGACGATTGCGGGAGACAGCTTGGCGACGACTTGGTGTGATGACGACGGCGTGACATCAACTGTGTAGGAATTGCATGACGACGATTGCGGGAGACAGCTTGGCGACGACTTGGTTTGATGACGACGGCGTGACATCAACTGTGTAAGAATTGCATGACGACGATTTCGGGAGACAGCTTGGCGACCACTTGGTTTGATGACGACGGCATGACATCAACTGTGTAAGAATTGCATGGCGACGATTGCGGGAGATAGCTTGGCGACGACATGGTTTGATGACGACGGCGTGACATCAACTGTGTAAGAATTGCGTGACGACGATTGCGGGAGATAGCTTGGCGACGACTTGGTTTGATGATGACGGCGTGACATCAACTGTGTAAGAATTGCATGACGACGATTGCGGGAGACAGCTTGGCGACGACTTGGTTTGATGATGACGGCGTGACATCAACTGTGTAAGAATTGCATGACGACGATTGCGGGAGACAGCTTGGCGACGACTTGGTGTGATGACGACGGCGTGACATCAACTGTGTAGGAATTGCATGACGACGATTGCGGGAGACAGCTTGGCGACGACTTGGTTTGATGACGACGGCGTGACATCAACTGTGTAAGAATTGCATGACGACGATTTCGGGAGACAGCTTGGCGACCACTTGGTTTGATGACGACGGCATGACATCAACTGTGTAAGAATTGCATGACGACGATTGCGGGAGATAGCTTGGCGACGACTTGGTTTCATGACGACGGCGTGACATCAACTGTGTAAGAATTGCGTGACGACGATTGCGGGAGATAGCTTGGCGACCACTTGGTTTGATGACGACGGCGTGACATCAACTGTGTAAGAATTGCATGACGACGATTGCGGGAGATAGCTTGGCGACGACTTGGTTTGATGATGACGGCGTGACATCAACTGTGTAAGAATTGCGTGACGACGATTGCGGGAGATAGCTTGGCGACGACTTGGTTTGATAATGACGGCGTGACATCAACTGTGTAAGAATTGCATGACGACGATTGTGGGAGATAGCTTGGCGACGACTTGGTTTGATGATGACGGCGTGACATCAACTGTGTAAGAATTGCATGACGACGATTGCGGGAGATAGCTTGGCGACGACTTGGTTTGATGACGACGGCGTGACATCAACTGTGTAAGAATTGCATGACGACGATTGCGGGAGATAGCTTGGCGACCACGTGGTTTGATGACGACGGCGTGACATCAACTGTGTAAGAATTGCATGACGACGATTGCCGGAGATAGCTTGGCGACGACTTGGTTTGATGACGACGGCGTGACATCAACTGTGTAAGAATTGCATGACGACGATTGCGGGAGATAGCTTGGCGACGACTTGGTTTGATGACGACGGCTTGACATCAACTGTGTAAGAATTGCATGACGATGATTGCGGGAGACAGCTTGGCGACGACTTGGTTTGATGACGACGGCGTGACATCAACTGTGTAAGAATTGCATGACGACGATTGCGGGAGATAGCTTGGCGACGACTTGGTTTGATGACGACGGCGTGACATCAACTGTGTAAGAATTGCATGACGACGATTGCGGGAGATAGTTTGGCGACGACTTGGTTTGATGATGACGGCGTGACATCAACTGTGTAAGAATTGCATGGCGACGATTGCGGGAGACAGCTTGGCGACGACTTGGTGTGATGACGACGGCGTGACATCAACTGTGTAAGAATTGAATGGCGACGATTGCGGGAGATAGCTTGGCGACGACTTGGTTTGATGATGACGGCGTGACATCAACTGTGTAAGAATTGCGTGACGACGATTGCGGGAGATAGCTTGGCGACGACTTCGTTTGATGATGACGGCGTGACATCAACTGTGTAAGAATTGCATGACGACGATTGCGGGAGATAGCTTGGCGACGACTTGGTTTGATGATGACGGCGTGACATCAACTGTGTAAGAATTGCATGGCGACGATTGCGGGAGACAGCTTGGCGACGACTTGGTGTGATGACGACGGCGTGACATCAACTGTGTAAGAATTGCATGACGACGATTGCGGGAGATAGCTTGGCGACGACTTGGTTTGATGACGACGGCGTGACATCAACTGTGTAAGAATGGCGTGACGACGATTGCGGGAGATAGCTTGGCGACGACTTGGTTTGATGACGACGGCTTGACATCAACTGTGTAAGAATTGCGTGACGACGATTGCGGGAGATAGCTTGGCGACGACTTGGTTTGATGATGACGGCGTGACATCAACTGTGTAAGAATTGCGTGACGACGATTGCGGGAGATAGCTTGGCGACGACTTCGTTTGATGATGACGGCGTGACATCAACTGTGTAAGAATTGCATGACGACGATTGCGGGAGATAGCTTGGCGACGACTTGGTTTGATGATGACGGCGTGACATCAACTGTGTAAGAATTGCATGGCGACGATTGCGGGAGACAGCTTGGCGACGACTTGGTGTGATGACGACGGCGTGACATCAACTGTGTAAGAATTGCATGGCGACGATTGCGGGAGATAGCTTGGCGACGACTTGGTTTGATGACGACGGCGTGACATCAACTGTGTAAGAATTGCATGGCGACGATTGCGGGAGATAGCTTGGCGACGACATGGTTTGATGACGACGGCGTGACATCAACTGTGTAAGAATTGCGTGACGACGATTGCGGGAGATAGCTTGGCGACGACTTGGTTTGATGACGACGGCGTGACATCAACTGTGTAAGAATTGCGTGACGACGATTGCGGGAGATAGCTTGGCGACGACTTGGTTTGATGACGACGGCGTGACATCAACTGTGTAAGAATTGCGTGACGACGATTGCGGGAGATAGCTTGGCGACGACTTGGTTTGATGATGACGGCGTGACATCAACTGTGTAAGAATTGCATGACGACGATTGCGGGAGACAGCTTGGCGACGACTTGGTTTGATGATGACGGCGTGACATCAACTGTGTAAGAATTGCATGACGACGATTGCGGGAGACAACTTGGCGACGACTTGGTGTGATGACGACGGCGTGACATCAACTGTGTAAGAATTGCATGACGACGATTTCGGGAGACAGCTTGGCGACCACTTGGTTTGATGACGACGGCATGACATCAACTGTGTAAGAATTGCATGACGATGATTGCGGGAGATAGCTTGGCGACGACTTGGTTTCATGACGACGGCGTGACATCAACTGTGTAAGAATTGCGTGACGACGATTGCGGGAGATAGCTTGGCGACCACTTGGTTTGATGACGACGGCGTGACATCAACTGTGTAAGAATTGCATGACGACGATTGCGGGAGATAGCTTGGCGACGACTTGGTTTGATGATGACGGCGTGACATCAACTGTGTAAGAATTGCGTGACGACGATTGCGGGAGATAGCTTGGCGACGACTTGGTTTGATAATGACGGCGTGACATCAACTGTGTAAGAATTGCATGACGACGATTGTGGGAGATAGCTTGGCGACGACTTGGTTTGATGATGACGGCGTGACATCAACTGTGTAAGAATTGCATGACGACGATTGCGGGAGATAGCTTGGCGACGATTTGGTTTGATGACGACGGCGTGACATCAACTGTGTAAGAATTGCATGACGACGATTGCGGGAGATAGCTTGGCGACGACTTGGTTTGATGACGACGGCGTGACATCAACTGTGTAAGAATTGCATGACGACGATTGCGGGAGATAGTTTGGCGACGACTTGGTTTGATGACGACGGCGTGACATCAACTGTGTAAGAATTGCATGACGACGATTGCGGGAGATAGCTTGGCGACGACTTGGTTTGATGACGACGGCGTGACATCAACTGTGTAAGAATTGCGTGACGACGATTGCGGGAGATAGGTTGGCGACGACTTGGTTTGATGACGATGGCGTGACATCAACTGTGTAAGAAATGCGTGACGACGATTGCGGGAGATAGCTTGGCGATGACTTGGTTTGATGATGACGGCGTGACATCAACTGTGTAAGAATTGCGTGACGACGATTGCGGGAGATAGCTTGGCGACAACTTGGTTTGATGATGACGGCGTGACATCAACTGTGTAAAAATTGCGTGACGACGATTGCGGGAGACAGCTTGGCGACGACTTGGTTTGATGAAGACGGCGTGACATCAACTGTGTAAGAATTGCGTGACGACGATTGCGGGAGACAGCTTGGCGACGATTTGGTTTGATGACGACGGCGTGACATCAACTGCGTAAGAATTGCGTGACGACGATTGCGGGAGATAGCTTGGCGACGACTTGGTTTGATGACGACGGCGTGACATCAACTGTGTAAGAATTGCATGACGACGATTGCGGGAGATAGCTTGGCGACGACTTGGTTTGATGACGACGGCGTGACATCAACTGTGTAAGAATTGCATGACGACGATTGCGGGAGATAGCTTGGCGACGACTTGGTTTGATGACGACGGCGTGACATCAACTGTGTAAGAATTGCATGACGACGATTGCAGGAGATAGCTTGGCGACGACTTGGTTTGATGACGACGGCGTGACATCAACTGTGTAAGAATTGCATGACGACGATTGCGGGAGATAGCTTGGCGACGACTTGGTTTGATGACGACGGCGTGACATCAACTGTGTAAGAATTGCATGACGACGATTGCGGGAGATAGCTTGGCGACGACTTGGTTTGATGACGACGGCGTGACATCAACTGTGTAAGAATTGCGTGACGACGATTGCGGGAGATAGCTTGGCGACGACTTGGTTTGATGACGACGGCGTGACATCAACTGTGTAAGAATTGCGTGACGACGATTGCGGGAGATAGCTTGGCGACAACTTGGTTTGATGATGACGGCGTGACATCAACTGTGTAAGAATTGCGTGACGACGATTGCGGGAGATAGCTTGGCGACGACTTGGTTTGATGATGACGGCGTGACATCAACTGTGTAAGAATTGCATGACGACGATTGCGGGAGATAGCTTGGCGACGACTTGGTTTGATGATGACGGCGTGACATCAACTGTGTAAGAATTGCATGACGACGATTGCGGGAGATAGCTTGGCGACGACTTGGTTTGATGACGACGGCGTGACATCAACTGTGTAAGAATTGCATGACGACGATTGCGGGAGATAGCTTGGCGACCACTTGGTTTGATGACGACGGCGTGACATCAACTGTGTAAGAATTGCGTGACGACGATTGCGGGAGATAGCTTGGCGACGACTTGGTTTGATGACGACGGCGTGACATCAACTGTGTAAGAATTGCGTGACGACGATTGCGGGAGATAGCTTGGCGACGACTTGGTTTGATGATGACGGCGTGACATCAACTGTGTAAGAATTGCGTGACGACGATTGCGGGAGAGAGCTTGGCGACGACTTGGTTTGATGATGACGGCGTAACATCAACTGTGTAAGAATTGCATGACGACGATTGCGGGAGATAGCTTGGCGACGACTTGGTTTGATGATGACGGCGTGACATCAACTGTGTAAGAATTGCATGACGACGATTGCGGGAGACAGCTTGGCGACGACTTGGTGTGATGACGACGGCGTGACATCAACTGTGTAAGAATTGCATGACGACGATTGCGGGAGACAGCTTGGCGACGACTTGGTTTGATGACGACGGCGTGACATCAACTGTGTAAGAATTGCATGACGACGATTTCGGGAGACAGCTTGGCGACGACGTGGTGTGATGACGACGGCGTGACATCAACTGTGTAAGAATTGCATGACGACGATTGCGGGAGATAGCTTGGCGACCACTTGGTTTGATGACGACGGCGTGACATCAACTGTGTAAGAATTGCGTGACAACGATTGCGGGAGATAGCTTGGCGACCACGTGGTTTGATGACGACGGCTTGACATCAACTGTGTAAGAATTGCATGACGATGATTGCGGGAGACAGCTTGGCGACGACTTGGTTTGATGACGACGGCGTGACATCAACTGTGTAAGAATTGCATGACGACGATTGCGGGAGATAGCTTGGCGACGACTTGGTTTGATGACGACGGCGTGACATCAACTGTGTAAGAACTGCATGACGACGATTGCGGGAGATAGTTTGGCGACGACTTGCTTTGTTGACGACGGCGTGACATCAACTGTGTAAGAATCGCATGACGACGATTGCGGGAGATAGCTTGGCGACGACTTGGTTTGATGACGACGGCGTGACATCAACTGTGTAAGAATTGCGTGACGACGATTGCGGGAGATAGCTTGGCGACGACTTGGTTTGATGACGATGGCGTGACATCAACTGTGTAAGAAATGCATGACGACGACTGCGGGAGATAGCTTGGCGATGACTTGGTGTGATGATGACGGCGTGACATCAACTGTGTAAGAATTGCGTGACGACGATTGCGGGAGATAGCTTGGCGACGACTTGGTTTGATGATGACGGCGTGACATCAACTGTGTAAGAATTGCGTGACGACGATTGCGGGAGACAGCTTGGCGACGACTTGGTTTGATGAAGACGGCGTGACATCAACTGTTTAAGAATTGCATGACGACGATTGCGGGAGATAGCTTGGCGACGACTTGGTTTGATGACGACGGCGTGACATCAACTGTGTAAGAATTTCGTGACGACGATTGCGGGAGACAGCTTGGCGACGACTTGGTTTGATGACGACGGCGTGACATCAACTGTGTAAGAATTGCATGACGACGATTGCGGGAGACAGCTTGGCGACGACTTGGTTAGATGAAGACGGCGTGACATCAACTGTGTAAGAATTGCGTGACGACGATTGCGGGAGATAGCTTGGCGACCACTTGGTTTGATGACGACGGCGTGACATCAACTGTGTAAGAATTGCATGACGACGATTGCCGGAGATAGCTTGGCGACGACTTGGTTTGATGACGACGGCGTGACATCAACTGTGTAAGAATTGCATGACGACGATTGCGGGAGATAGCTTGGCGACGACTTGGTTTGATGACGACGGCTTGACATCAACTGTGTAAGAATTGCATGACGATGATTGCGGGAGACAGCTTGGCGACGACTTGGTTTGATGACGACGGCGTGACATCAACTGTGTAAGAATTGCATGACGACGATTGCGGGAGATAGCTTGGCGACGACTTGGTTTGATGACGACGGCGTGACATCAACTGTGTAAGAATTGCATGACGACGATTGCGGGAGATAGTTTGGCGACGACTTGGTTTGATGACGACGGCGTGACATCAACTGTGTAAGAATTGCATGACGACGATTGCGGGAGATAGCTTGGCGACGACTTGGTTTGATGACGACGGCGTGACATCAACTGTGTAAGAATTGCGTGACGACGATTGCGGGAGATAGCTTGGCGACGACTTGGTTTGATGACGACGGCGTGACATCAACTGTGTAAGAATTGCGTGACGACGATTGCGGGAGATAGCTTGGCGACAACTTGGTTTGATGATGACGGCGTGACATCAACTGTGTAAGAATTGCGTGACGACGATTGCGGGAGATAGCTTGGCGACGACTTGGTTTGATGATGACGGCGTGACATCAACTGTGTAAGAATTGCATGACGACGATTGCGGGAGATAGCTTGGCGACGACTTGGTTTGATGATGACGGCGTGACATCAACTGTGTAAGAATTGCATGACGACGATTGCGGGAGATAGCTTGGCGACGACTTGGTTTGATGACGACGGCGTGACATCAACTGTGTAAGAATTGCATGACGACGATTGCGGGAGATAGCTTGGCGACCACTTGGTTTGATGACGACGGCGTGACATCAACTGTGTAAGAATTGCGTGACGACGATTGCGGGAGATAGCTTGGCGACGACTTGGTTTGATGACGACGGCGTGACATCAACTGTGTAAGAATTGCGTGACGACGATTGCGGGAGATAGCTTGGCGACGACTTGGTTTGATGATGACGGCGTGACATCAACTGTGTAAGAATTGCGTGACGACGATTGCGGGAGAGAGCTTGGCGACGACTTGGTTTGATGATGACGGCGTAACATCAACTGTGTAAGAATTGCATGACGACGATTGCGGGAGATAGCTTGGCGACGACTTGGTTTGATGATGACGGCGTGACATCAACTGTGTAAGAATTGCATGACGACGATTGCGGGAGACAGCTTGGCGACGACTTGGTGTGATGACGACGGCGTGACATCAACTCTGTAAGAATTGCATGACGACGATTGCGGGAGACAGCTTGGCGACGACTTGGTTTGATGACGACGGCGTGACATCAACTGTGTAAGAATTGCATGACGACGATTTCGGGACACAGCTTGGCGACGACGTGGTGTGATGACGACGGCGTGACATCAACTGTGTGAGAATTGCATGACGACGATTGCGGGAGATAGCTTGGCGACCACTTGGTTTGATGACGACGGCGTGACATCAACTGTGTAAGAATTGCGTGACAACGATTGCGGGAGATAGCTTGGCGACCACGTGGTTTGATGACGACGGCTTGACATCAACTGTGTAAGAATTGCATGACGATGATTGCGGGAGACAGCTTGGCGACGACTTGGTTTGATGACGACGGCGTGACATCAACTGTGTAAGAATTGCATGACGACGATTGCGGGAGATAGCTTGGCGACGACTTGGTTTGATGACGACGGCGTGACATCAACTGTGTAAGAACTGCATGACGACGATTGCGGGAGATAGTTTGGCGACGACTTGCTTTGTTGACGACGGCGTGACATCAACTGTGTAAGAATCGCATGACGACGATTGCGGGAGATAGCTTGGCGACGACTTGGTTTGATGACGACGGCGTGACATCAACTGTGTAAGAATTGCGTGACGACGATTGCGGGAGATAGCTTGGCGACGACTTGGTTTGATGACGATGGCGTGACATCAACTGTGTAAGAAATGCATGACGACGACTGCGGGAGATAGCTTGGCGATGACTTGGTGTGATGATGACGGCGTGACATCAACTGTGTAAGAATTGCGTGACGACGATTGCGGGAGATAGCTTGGCGACGACTTGGTTTGATGATGACGGCGTGACATCAACTGTGTAAGAATTGCGTGACGACGATTGCGGGAGACAGCTTGGCGACGACTTGGTTTGATGAAGACGGCGTGACATCAACTGTTTAAGAATTGCATGACGACGATTGCGGGAGATAGCTTGGCGACGACTTGCTTTGATGACGACGGCGTGACATCAACTGTGTAAGAATTTCGTGACGACGATTGCGGGAGACAGCTTGGCGACGACTTGGTTTGATGACGACGGCGTGACATCAACTGTGTAAGAATTGCATGACGACGATTGCGGGAGACAGCTTGGCGACGACTTGGTTAGATGAAGACGGCGTGACATCAACTGTGTAAGAATTGCGTGACGACGATTGCGGGAGATAGCTTGGCGACCACTTGGTTTGATGACGACGGCGTGACATCAACTGTGTAAGAATTGCATGACGACGATTGCCGGAGATAGCTTGGCGACGACTTGGTTTGATGACGACGGCGTGACATCAACTGTGTAAGAATTGCATGACGACGATTGCGGGAGATAGCTTGGCGACGACTTGGTTTGATGACGACGGCTTGACATCAACTGTGTAAGAATTGCATGACGATGATTGCGGGAGACAGCTTGGCGACGACTTGGTTTGATGACGACGGCGTGACATCAACTGTGTAAGAATTGCATGACGACGATTGCGGGAGATAGCTTGGCGACGACTTGGTTTGATGACGACGGCGTGACATCAACTGTGTAAGAATTGCATGACGACGATTGCGGGAGATAGTTTGGCGACGACTTGGTTTGATGACGACGGCGTGACATCAACTGTGTAAGAATTGCACGACGACGATTGCGGGAGATAGCTTGGCGATGACTTGGTTTGATGATGACGGCGTGACATCAACTGTGTAAGAATTGCGTGACGACGATTGCGGGAGATAGCTTGGCGACGACTTGGTTTGATGATGACGGCGTGACATCAACTGTGTAAAAATTGCGTGACGACGATTGCGGGAGACAGCTTGGCGACGACTTGGTTTGATGAAGACGGCGTGACATCAACTGTGTAAGAATTGCGTGACGACGATTGCGGGAGACAGCTTGGCGACGACTTGGTTTGATGACGACGGCGTGACATCAACTGCGTAAGAATTGCGTGACGACGATTGCGGGAGATAGCTTGGCGACGACTTGGTTTGATGACGACGGCGTGACATCAACTGTGTAAGAATTGCATGACGACGATTGCGGGAGATAGCTTGGCGACGACTTGGTTTGATGACGACGGCGTGACATCAACTGTGTAAGAATTGCATGACGACGATTGCGGGAGATAGCTTGGCGACGACTTGGTTTGATGACGACGGCGTGACATCAACTGTGTAAGAATTGCATGACGACGATTGCGGGAGATAGCTTGGCGACGACTTGGTTTGATGACGACGGCGTGACATCAACTGTGTAAGAATTGCGTGACGACGATTGCGGGAGATAGCTTGGCGACGACTTGGTTTGATGACGACGGCGTGACATCAACTGTGTAAGAATTGCGTGACGACGATTGCGGGAGATAGCTTGGCGACAACTTGGTTTGATGATGACGGCGTGACATCAACTGTGTAAGAATTGCATGACGACGATTGCGGGAGATAGCTTGGCGACGACTTGGTTTGATGATGACGGCGTGACATCAACTGTGTAAGAATTGCATGACGACGATTGCGGGAGATAGCTTGGCGACGACTTGGTTTGATGATGACGGCGTGACATCAACTGCGTAAGAATTGCATGACGACGATTGCGGGAGATAGCTTGGCGACGACTTGGTTTGATGACGACGGCGTGACATCAACTGTGTAAGAATTGCATGACGACGATTGCGGGAGATAGCTTGGCGACCACTTGGTTTGATGACGACGGCGTGACATCAACTGTGTAAGAATTGCGTGACGACGATTGCGGGAGATAGCTTGGCGACGACTTGGTTTGATGACGACGGCGTGACATCAACTGTGTAAGAATTGCGTGACGACGATTGCGGGAGATAGCTTGGCGACGACTTGGTTTGATGATGACGGCGTGACATCAACTGTGTAAGAATTGCGTGACGACGATTGCGGGAGATAGCTTGGCGACGACTTGGTTTGATGATGACGGCGTGACATCAACTGTGTAAGAATTGCCTGACGACGATTGCGGGAGATAGCTTGGCGACGACTTGGTTTGATGATGACGGCGTGACATCAACTGTGTAAGAATTGCATGACGACGATTGCGGGAGACAGCTTGGCGACGACTTGGCGTGATGACGACGGCGTGACATCAACTGTGTAAGAATTGCATGACGACGATTGCGGGAGACAGCTTGGCGACGACTTGGTTTGATGACGACGGCGTGACATCAACTGTGTAAGATTTGCATGACGACGATTTCGGGAGACAGCTTGGCGACGACGTGGTGTGATGACGACGGCGTGACATCAACTGTGTAAGAATTGCATGACGACGATTGCGGGAGATAGCTTGGCGACCACTTGGTTTGATGACGACGGCTTGACATCAACTGTGTAAGAATTGCATGACGATGATTGCGGGAGACAGCTTGGCGACGACTTGGTTTGATGACGACGGCGTGACATCAACTGTGTAAGAATTGCATGACGACGATTGCGGGAGATAGCTTGGCGACGACTTGGTTTGATGACGACGGCGTGACATCAACTGTGTAAGAACTGCATGACGACAATTGCGGGAGATAGATTGTCGACGACTTGCTTTGTTGACGACGGCGTGACATCAACTGTGTAAGAATCGCATGACGACGATTGCGGGAGATAGCTTGGCGACGACTTGGTTTGATGACGACGGCGTGACATCAACTGTGTAAGAATTGCGTGACGAAGATTGCGGGAGATAGCTTGGCGACGGCTTGGTTTGATGACGATGGCGTGACATCAACTGTGTAAGAAATGCATGACGACGACTGCGGGAGATAGCTTGGCGATGACTTGGTTTGATGATGACGGCGTGACATCAACTGTGTAAGAATTGCGTGACGACGATTGCGGGAGAAAGCTTGGCGACGACTTGGTTTGATGATGACGGCGTGACATCAACTGTGTAAGAATTGCGTGACGACGATTGCGGGAGACAGCTTGGCGACGACTTGGTTTGATGAAGACGGCGTGACATCAACTGTGTAAGAATTGCGTGACGACGATTGCGGGAGATAGCTTGGCGACGACTTGGTTTGATGATGACGGCGTGACATCAACTGTGTAAGAATTGCGTGACGACGATTGCGGGAGATAGCTTGGCGACGACTTGGTTTGATGATGACGGCGTGACATCAACTGTGTAAGAATTGCATGACGACGATTGCGGGAGATAGCTTGGCGACGACTTGGTTTGATGATGACGGCGTGACATCAACTGTGTAAGAATTGCATGACGACGATTGCGGGAGATAGCTTGGCGACGACTTGGTTTGATGACGACGGCGTGACATCAACTGTGTGAGAATTGCATGACGACGATTGCGGGAGATAGCTTGGCGACCACTTGGTTTGATGACGACGGCGTGACATCAACTGTGCAAGAATTGCATGACGACGATTGCGGGAGATAGCTTGGCGACGACTTGGTTTGATGACGACGGCGTGACATCAACTGTGTAAGAATTGCGTGACGACGATTGCGGGAGATAGCTTGGCGACGACTTGGTTTGATGACGACGGCGTGACATCAACTGTGTAAGAATTGCGTGACGACGATTGCGGGAGATAGCTTGGCGACCACTTGGTTTGATGACGACGGCGTGACATCAACTGTGTAAGAATTGCGTGACGACGATTGCGGGAGACAGCTTGGCGACGACTTGGTTTGATGAAGACGGCGTGACATCAACTGTGTAAGAATTGCGTGACGACGATTGCGGGAGATAGCTTGGCGACGACTTGGTTTGATGACGACGGCGTGACATCAACTGTGTAAGAATTGCGTGACGACGATTGCGGGAGATAGTTTGGCGACGACTTGGTTTGATGACGACGGCGTGACATCAACTGTGTAAGAATTGCATGACGACGATTGCGGGAGATAGCTTGGCGACGACTTGGTTTGATGATGACGGCGTGACATCAACTGTGTAAGAATTGCATGACGACGATTGCGGGAGATAGCTTGGCGACGACTTGGTTTGATGATGACGGCGTGACATCAACTGTGTAAGAATTGCTTGACGACGATTGCGGGAGATAGCTTGGCGACCACTTGGTTTGATGATGACGGCGTGACATCAACTGTGTAAGAATTGCATGACGACGATTGCGGGAGATAGCTTGGCGACGACTTGGTTTGATGACGACGGCGTGACATCAACTGTGTAATAATTGCATGACGACGATTGCGGGAGATAGCTTTGCGACCACTTGGTTTGATGACGACGGCGTGACATCAACTGTGTAAGAATTGCGTGACGACGATTGCGGGAGATAGCTTGGCGACGACTTGGTTTGATGACGACGGCGTGACATCAACTGTGTAAGAATTGCATGACGACGATTGCGGGAGATAGCTTGGCGACGACTTGGTTTGATGACGACGGCGTGACATCAACTGTGTAAGAATTGCGTGACGACGATTGCGGGAGATAGCTTGGCGACGACTTGGTTTGATGACGACGGCGTGACATCAACTGTGTAAGAATTTCATGACGACGATTGCGGGAGATAGCCTGGCGACGACTTGGTTTGATGACGACGGCGTGACATCAACTGTGTAAGAATTGCATGACGACGATTGCGGGAGACAGCCTGGCGACGACTTGGTTTGATGACGACGGCGTGACATCAACTGTGTAAGAATTTCATGACGACGATGGCGGGAGACAGCTTGGCGACGACTTGGTGTGATGACGACGGCGTGACATCAACTGTGTAAGAATTGCGTGACGACGATTGCGGGAGACAGCTTGGCGACGACTTGGTTTGATGACGACGGCGTGACATCAACTGTGTAAGAATTGCATGACGACGATTGCGGGAGATAGCTTGGCGACGACATGGTTTGATGACGACGGCGTGACATCAACTGTGTAAGAATTGCGTGACGACGATTGCGGGAGATAGCTTGGCGACGACTTGGTTTGATGACGACGGCGTGACATCAACTGTGTAAGAATTGCATGACGACGATTGCGGGAGACAGCTTGGCGACGACTTGGTTTGATGAAGACGGCGTGACATCAACTGTGTAAGAATTGCGTGACGACGATTGCGGGAGATAGCTTGGCGACGACTTGGTTTGATGACGACGGCGTGACATCAACTGTGTAAGAATTGCGTGACGACGATTGCGGGAGATAGCTTGGCGACGACTTGGTTTGATGACGACGGCGTGACATCAACTGTGTAAGAATTGCGTGACGACGATTGCGGGAGATAGCTTGGCGACGACTTGGTTTGATGACGACGGCTTGACATCAACTGTGTAAGAATTGCATGACGATGATTGCGGGAAACAGCTTGGCGACGACTTGGTTTGATGACGACGGCGTGACATCAACTGTGTAAGAATTGCATGACGACGATTGCGGGAGATAGCTTGGCGACGACTTGGTTTGATGACGACGGCGTGACATCAACTGTGTAAGAATTGCATGACGACGATTGCGGGAGATAGTTTGGCGACGACTTGCTTTGATGACGACGGCGTGACATCAACTGTGTAAGAATTGCGTGACGACGATTGCGGGAGATAGCTTGGCGACGACTTGGTTTGATGACGACGGCGTGACATCAACTGTGTAAGAATTGCGTGACGACGATTGCGGGAGATAGCTTGGCGACGACTTGGTTTGATGACAATGGCGTGACATCAACTGTGTAAGAAATGCATGACGACGACTGCGGGAGATAGCTTGGCGATGACTTGGTTTGATGATGACGGCGTGACATCAACTGTGTAAGAATTGCGTGACGACCATTGCGGGAGATAGCTTGGCGACGACTTGGTTTGATGATGACGGCGTGACATCAATTGTGTAAGAATTGCGTGACGACGATTGCGGGAGACAGCTTGGCGACGACTTGGTTTGATGAAGACGGCGTGACATCAACTGTTTAAGAATTGCATGACGACGATTGCGGGAGATAGCTTGGCGACGACTTGGTTTGATGACGACGGCGTGACATCAACTGTGTAAGAATTGCGTGACGACGATTGCGGGAGACAGCTTGGCGACGACTTGGTTTGATGACGACGGCGTGACATCAACTGTGTAAGAATTGCATGACGACGATTGCGGGAGACAGCTTGGCGACGACTTGGTTTGATGAAGACGGCGTGACATCAACTGTGTAAGAATTGCGTGACGACGATTGCGGGAGATAGCTTGGCGACGACTTGGTTTGATGACGACGGCGTGACATCAACTGTGTAAGAATTGCATGACGACGATTGCGGGAGATAGCTTGGCGACGACTTAGTTTGATGACGACGGCGTGACATCAACTGTGTAAGAATTGCATGACGACGATTGCGGGAGATAGCTTGGCGACGACTTGGTTTGATGACGACGGCGTGACATCAACTGTGTAAGAATTGCATGACGACGATTGCGGGAGATAGCTTGGCGACGACTTGGTTTGATGACGACGGCGTGACATCAGCTGTGTAAGAATTGCGTGACGACGATTGCAGGAGATAGCTTGGCGACGACTTGGTTTGATGACGACGGCGTGACATCAACTGTGTAAGAATTGCATGACGACGATTGCGGGAGATAGCTTGGCGACGACTTGGTTTGATGATGACGGCGTGACATCAACTGTGTAAGAATTGCGTGACGACGATTGCGGGAGATAGCTTGGCGACGACTTGGTTTGATGATGACGGCGTGACATCAACTGTGTGAGAATTGCATGACGACGATTGCGGGAGATAGCTTGGCGACGACTTGGTTTGATGATGACGGCGTGACATCAACTGTGTAAGAATTGCATGACGACGATTGCGGGAGATAGCTTGGCGACGACTTGGTTTGATGACGACGGCGTGACATCAACTGTGTAAGAATTGCATGACGACGATTGCGGGAGATAGCTTGGCGACCACTTGGTTTGATGACGACGGCGTGACATCAACTGTGTAAGAATTGCATGACGACGATTGCGGGAGATAGCTTGGCGACGACTTGGTTTGATGACGACGGCGTGACATCAACTGTGTAAGAATTGCATGACGACGATTGCGGGAGATAGCTTGGCGACGACTTGGTTTGATGACGACGGCGTGACATCAACTGTGTAAGAATTGCGTGACGACGATTGCGGGAGATAGCTTGGCGACCACTTGGTTTGATGACGACGGCGTGACATCAACTGTGTAAGAATTGCATGACGACGATTGCGGGAGACAGCTTGGCGACGACTAGGTTTGATGAAGACGGCGTGACATCAACTGTGTAAGAATTGCGTGACGACGATTGCGGGAGATAGCTTGGCGACGACTTGGTTTGATGACGACGGCGTGACATCAACTGTGTAAGAATTGCGTGACGACGATTGCGGGAGATGGCTTGGCGACGACTTGGTTTGATGACGACGGCGTGACATCAACTGTGTAAGAATTGCATGACGAAGATTGCGGGAGATAGCTTGGCGACGACTTGGTTTGATGATGACGGCGTGACATCAACTGTGTAAGAATTGCATGACGACGATTGCGGGAGATAGCTTGGCGACGACTTGGTTTGATGATGACGGCGTGACATCAACTGTGTAAGAATTGCTTGACGACGATTGCGGGAGATAGCTTGGCGACCACTTGGTTTGATGATGACGGCGTGACATCAACTGTGTAAGAATTGCATGACGACGATTGCGGGAGATAGCTTGGCGACGACTTGGTTTGATGACGACGGCGTGACATCAACTGTGTAAGAATTGCATGACGACGATTGCGGGAGATAGCTTGGCGACCACTTGGTTTGATGACGACGGCGTGACATCAACTGTGTAAGAATTGCATGACGACGATTGCGGGAGATAGCTTTGCGACGACTTGGTTTGATGACGACGGCGTGACATCAGCTGTGTAAGAATTGCGTGACGACGATTGCAGGAGATAGCTTGGCGACGACTTGGTTTGATGACGACGGCGTGACATCAACTGTGTAAGAATTGCATGACGACGATTGCGGGAGATAGCTTGGCGACGACTTGGTTTGATGATGACGGCGTGACATCAACTGTGTAAGAATTGCGTGACGACGATTGCGGGAGATAGCTTGGCGACGACTTGGTTTGATGATGACGGCGTGACATCAACTGTGTAAGAATTGCATGACGACGATTGCGGGAGATAGCTTGGCGACGACTTGGTTTGATGATGACGGCGTGACATCAACTGTGTAAGAATTGCATGACGACGATTGCGGGAGATAGCTTGGCGACGACTTGGTTTGATGACGACGGCGTGACATCAACTGTGTAAGAATTGCATGACGACGATTGCGGGAGATAGCTTGGCGACCACTTGGTTTGATGACGACGGCGTGACATCAACTGTGTAAGAATTGCATGACGACGATTGCGGGAGATAGCTTGGCGACGACTTGGTTTGATGACGACGGCGTGACATCAACTGTGTAAGAATTGCATGACGACGATTGCGGGAGATAGCTTGGCGACGACTTGGTTTGATGACGACGGCGTGACATCAACTGTGTAAGAATTGCGTGACGACGATTGCGGGAGATAGCTTGGCGACCACTTGGTTTGATGACGACGGCGTGACATCAACTGTGTAAGAATTGCATGACGACGATTGCGGGAGACAGCTTGGCGACGACTTGGTTTGATGAAGACGGCGTGACATCAACTGTGTAAGAATTGCGTGACGACGATTGCGGGAGATAGCTTGGCGACGACTTGGTTTGATGACGACGGCGTGACATCAACTGTAAGAATTGCGTGACGACGATTGCGGGAGACAGCTTGGTGACGACTTGGTTTGATGACGATGGCGTGACATCAACTGTGTAAGAATTGCATGACGACGATTGCGGGAGACAGCTTGGCGACGACTTGGTTTGATGAAGACGGCGTGACATCAACTGTGTAAGAATTGCGTGACGACGATTGCGGGAGATAGCTTGGCGACGACTTGGTTTGATGACGACGGCGTGACATCAACTGTGTAAGAATTGCATGACGACGATTGCGGGAGATAGCTTGGCGACGACTTGGTTTGATGACGACGGCGTGACATCAACTGTGTAAGAATTGCATGACGACGATTGCGGGAGATAGTTTGGCGACGACTTGGTTTGATGACGACGGCGTGACATCAACTGTGTAAGAATTGCATGACGACGATTGCGGGAGATAGCTTGGCGACGACTTGGTTTGATGACGACGGCGTGACATCAACTGTGTAAGAATTGCATGACGACGATTGCGGGAGATAGCTTGGCGACGACTTGGTTTGATGATGACGGCGTGACATCAACTGTGTAAGAATTGCGTGACAACGATTGCGGGAGATAGCTTGGCGACGACTTGGTTTGATGATGACGGCGTGACATCAACTGTGTAAGAATTGCATGACGACGATTGCGGGAGATAGCTTGGCGACGACTTGGTTTGATGATGACGGCGTGACATCAACTGTGTAAGAATTGCATGACGACGATTGCGGGAGACAGCTTGGCGACGACTTGGTGTGATGACGACGGCGTGACATCAACTGTGTAAGAATTGCATGACGACGATTGCGGGAGACAGCTTGGCGACGACTTGGTTTGATGACGACGGCGTGACATCAACTGTGTAAGAATTGCATGACGACGATTTCGGGAGACAGCTTGGCGACGACGTGGTGTGATGACGACGGCGTGACATCAACTGTGTAAGAATTGCATGACGACGATTGCGGGAGATAGCTTGGCGACGACTTGGTTTGATGACGACGGCGTGACATCAACTGTGTAAGAATTGCATGACGACGATTGCGGGAGATAGCTTGGCGACCACTTGGTTTGATGACGACGGCGTGACATCAACTGTGTAAGAATTGCATGACGACGATTGCGGGAGATAGCTTGGCGACGACTTGGTTTGATGACGATGGCGTGACATCAACTGTGTAAGAATTGCATGACGACGATTGCGGGAGATAGCTTGGCGACGACTTGGTTTGATGATGACGGCGTGACATCAACTGTGTAAGAATTGCGTGACGACGATTGCGGGAGATAGCTTGGCGACTACTTGGTTTGATGATGACGGCGTGACATCAACTGTGTAAGAATTGCATGACGACGATTGCGGGAGACAGCTTGGCGACGACTTGGTGTGATGACGACGGCGTGACATCAACTGTGTAAGAATTGCATGACGACGATTGCGGGAGACAGCTTGGCGACGACTTGGTTTGATGACGACGGCGTGACATCAACTGTGTAAGAATTGCATGACGACGATTTCGGGAGACAGCTTGGCGACGACGTGGTGTGATGACGACGGCGTGACATCAACTGTGTAAGAATTGCATGACGACGATTGCGGGAGATAGCTTGGCGACGACTTGGTTTGATGACGACGGCGTGACATCAACTGTGTAAGAATTGCATGACGACGATTGCGGGAGATAGCTTGGCGACCACTTGGTTTGATGACGACGGCGTGACATCAACTGTGTAAGAATTGCATGACGACGATTGCGGGAGATAGCTTGGCGACGACTTGGTTTGATGACGATGGCGTGACATCAACTGTGTAAGAATTGCATGACGACGATTGCGGGAGATAGCTTGGCGACGACTTGGTTTGATGATGACGGCGTGACATCAACTGTGTAAGAATTGCGTGACGACGATTGCGGGAGATAGCTTGGCGACTACTTGGTTTGATGATGACGGCGTGACATCAACTGTGTAAGAATTGCATGACGACGATTGCGGGAGATAGCTTGGCGACGACTTGGTTTGATGACGACGCCGTACCATCAACTGTGTAAGAATTGCATGACGACGATTGCGGGAGATAGCTTGGCGGCGACTTGGTTTGATGACGACGGCATGACATCAACTGTGTAAGAATTGCATGACGACGATTGCGGGAGATAGCTTGGCGACGATTTGGTTTGATGATGACGGCGTGACATCAACTGTGTAAGAATTGCATGACGACGATTGCGGGAGATAGCTTGGCGACGACTTGGATTGATGATGACGGCGTAACATCAAATGTGTAAGAATTGCATGTCGACGATTGCGGGAGATAGCTTGACGACGACTCGGAGCGACGACGCTGGCGGGACGATGACGGCGTAACATCAACTGTGTAAGAATAAGATGACGACGATTACGTAGATAGCTTGGCGAAGACTTGGTGTGAGGACGCTGGCGTTACGATGACGGCCTCACAAACACGGGGAGGAGACGACGGCCCATGACCAGTGGCACATACCCCTGCAAACTGCCGACTGCCCAATCGCTGGGTTCGGTGCACTCGTGCGGACGGCGCCAACGACCCAAACTTGAGAAACAAGCTAAGCGAAATTAACACCTAAATTACCTTGTAGATTGTAATGCCCGAACCCACACCCTCCGCAGAGAGCATGGGTACGGCTCGTACCACTCCTACTGACCCTCTTTTTTATCTCACACACTCTTATTACAGCGGAGCTGTATGTAACTAGGGTGACGTAGAATTTTCGTGTCCGCATACAAAACCTATCATCATCAATGGCTCATACGCCGGTCACTAAGCAAAAGTTGCAATGGCTTGTTGAGTGCTTGTAGCCCCATGAGCCAGAGGCTACAAGCACTCAGCAAAGTGAAACCATCAACTTTTACATTCTTTCTAACCACGCATGCAACATGCACAATGGCATGTCAAAAACTGTCATCATCAATGGCTCATACCCCTGTGGGCAATGGTTCATACCCCCGCCAGCAAGCAAGCAAATTCAATGGCTTATAGCCGCGTAAGGTAAATGGCTACTCAATTGCGATGGTACTATCTGTGGGGTCATTGTGGGTGATTCCAATGTGTATGTTTCGTGAAGGAAAACGGAGTGGTTTACCCGTTTCGTGTTGTAGGAATATTGCTTGCGATGCCACACCGATCATGCCCAACCGACCATACTGTGGCGTACGTGCTTCGATTTTACATAATCATAGCATGCGTTTCCAGTTGCGAGTATACAAACTGGTGTACATCACAGTGACTACAAAGCCATTGTGACCGTCGTTACTAAGTGACACTCGAATAATATTCCAGCGCAGTGGGTTCTCGAATGGAGTAATTGTTATTTGAAAAATCGAATATTTTTATTTTATGGAATACTTTACGTTGTCCACCGTACACTGCTGGAAACAGAAAAGGAAGTGTTTGCGCTAATTGTTAAAGAGAAAATCTCGTTATTTGAAGCAAATGCATGATTATCATAACAAGTAATGCCGACATGACGCTGGTGGGGGTCGTATCTAAGAGGGCTCAGGATTCCTCCGAGCCTACGCATAGTGGTTCCGTAGAGACCCCTTCCTCCATTATGGTGGAAGCAGCCAGTGCTACCCCATCGTCTTCAAAGGCGCTGTAGACACCAGACGCACAGGGCCCTAAAATCAACCGAACCCCAAGGAATGAGACAGGTGTCTCGGTGCGCAACTCTGGGTTCTCCAACGCCTAAGAGATAGCGCTGGAAGTGGACGCAAAAACCCCAGTGTTATCGACGCCGTAGGACAAGTGCTCGGTCGAGCGCGGAAACAGGGACAAGTTCCCTATGACCACGTTAAATGAGAAAGCGATAACTTAAAGGTTATCGCTCTTTTCGTCTTTTCTTTTCGTCTTCTTCAGATCTATGCCACCCCACATCGTTCTTATCTCTTATTCACTCGCATCGCCATTTTTTACGTTTTAGTTTCAAAATGAATTTTATTATCCATGGTAATTCCAGGGGGCTCGTACTACACTTAGGTGACATCAAGTTCATGTTAAGTACCTTCTCTCCTTCGGCATTCTGCTTATGAAAACAAACCTAGACGAAAAATATTTTTTTAAATAGCTTTACTGCCGTACTGTGCGACCATACTCAGGCGAACCGGTTGCTGTAGCCATTGTTCTGCAGGGTGGAATCGCAGGTAGAGATGGTGCCATAAACAGTAACGTAGAAGCCGTTGCTGTCGCCGTATTAGCACACAAAACCATCACTATTTGTTCAACGCACATTCCACCTGATTCGCAATTTAATGTAAGAGATCTAGAGCTAATTTTAAGCCAGCTACCTTAACCTTTTTAATTAGCGGGTGATTTTAACGCACATAACACGTTATGGGGTAGCGTAATTACAACAGACACTAGGACAAAAACGCTTGACGATTTTATCCTAACAGACGACATATGCCTTTTTAACACTGGTGCTGCAACCTATTGCTTCCTGTGCGCAGGTGCTATGAGCTGTCTAGATCTGGCGCTGTGCTGTAAATCTCTCTTTGGCGATTTTCAATGAAGTGTTATCCATCATCCATATGGTAGTGACCATATGCCTATCATTAGGAAAACTTCTCCTTTCCCTAGAATACCATTCAGATCACCCCATTGGAAACTTTATCTAACAGACTCGCCTCTGTTCACTGAAAAGGCCAGTCCGGATAACATTTCAGATGGGTTACCAATAGACGAAATCAATGAAACGATTACGGCGTCTATACTTGCTGCAGCGGAACAGACAATTCCGAAATCGACCGGCTTCTTAGGAAATAAATTAAATCCTGTTGGATGCATTAGTGTACAAAATTTAAAAAAATTACGAAAAAAGAATGGGGTATCCTTCGGTGACACTCCAACGCAGGATAATCCCATATCTTTCATAAAAGCAAAAGCCAACGCCAGGTACACAGGAAGACAAGTCGAAGGCTGTCCTTGAAAAACCATCCATAAATAGCTCGATAACATCCAGAAGAATGCGGGATCAGCTTCGTAAGTTCACAGGCGACTACGGGGCTTACTCTATCCCCATAATCTCACCCCCGGGCACGCAAACAGATTTAAACTAAAAAAGCAGACGTATTATTCCAGCATTACCATGACAAATCAAGATCACTATATTATTCTGCTACATTATGAAATATCACGAATCAGCAGGAAAACTAAAGCTTCCGACCACAAGCAGTTCAGTGCCACATCGCAGAATGCCTCCTTAACGCTTACGGAAATCAACAAAATACTCAGTACTAGCAAAAAAAAGAACAGCACCTGGTGCGGACACACAGCATTACGCAATACACGCTGACCTATCCCTTAAAGCGGTTGAAACCTTGCTTCATATTTTTTACATAATCTGGGAGACGGGAGAAATGCCGAATGAGTGGAAAAAAGCTATCATAGTCGCTTTCTTCAAAGCTGGAAAGCATCCTACAACAGCAACTAACTACAGAACCATAGCACTCACAGGCTGCCTCGCGAAGTGTTATGAAGCCATTATAAACATAGGATTGACATACGTCCTTCGAAAATCAGAACCTGCTCGATAACTATCAGTGCGGCTGCACGAAAGGTTACTGTACAATAGATCACTTAGTCCAGCTAGAACACGAGATACGTGCGGCCTTTCTGCACAAGCAATACTTTCTGACTGTTTTCTTCGATATGGAAAGAGCGTACGACAGAACACGGACGTTTGGTATCTTTGGGGACCCCGCGGATTTGGGGATCCGTGGTAGAATGGTCGAAACTCTAGCCGATTTCAAGTCCGGCCGAACATTTCAAGTGGGTTTAAGAACGGTGAAGTCACGTGTATTCATTAAGGAAAATGGTGTGCCACAGGAACGTGTATTAAGCGCAACACTGTTTCTGGTAAAAATGAACGAGGTCAATAATGTAATTTTATCCTCTCTAATACATTCATTATATGTTGATTATCTACAAATTGCGTGTCGGGCATAGAACTTGGCAACCTGCGAAGGGCAAATTCAAATTGCATTAACGAAGCTAACGCAGTGGGCATCAGAAAACGGTTTTCGCTTCTGAATTGAAAAAAAAACTGTTAGTGTTGTCTTTCTACAAAAAGAGGCCCAACGCACTCCCATCCTTAAGGTACAGGGAGCTACACTATGATAAAACAACAACACAAGTTTCTGGCTGTTATGTTTGGTAAAATGTTGAACATTCTTGCGCACATAAATAGCCTTAAAATTAATGCAACCATCATCAATATCCTGTCCCGGAAGCGCTGGGGCTCTCATTGTGAACACCTGCCACGCTTGTACCACACTTTGGTACGTGGCATATTAGGCTACGGTAGCATCATATATGATTCAGCCTGACAGCCTTACATCCGACGCTTTGATCCAGAACCTAGGACTATGACTGGCTAGTAGGGCTTACAAAACATCACCTGCCCAGAGTTTAATATGTTTACTTTATTGAACCTCTTTTACAGCATCGCAAAGCGCTACTAACTTTTTCCTACATTCTCAAAATGCAGTCCAGACCAACACACATATGCTACATCATCGCACAGTGCAACTCGCGCTTACACTACACAAATAAACTGAACATGAGCAGACCTCTTCTTTTGCGATAGGAGGAATACTGTCGTGTTTATGACATTCCTCATGTGCTCCTTTAGGTTGGTAAAAGGCCACGACGACTAGCCCCGTAGTAAGAATTGATATATTTAAATGCTTGAGCATTGGTACCTCAAAAGAAAAATGACACAGCGCACGACCATACCATGCAAGAATTCCGCGGTCATCAGAGCAAATGTCAAAATTATATGACATTTGACAATGATGCCTGGAAAACAAAAGAACTCGTCATGTGGGAGCCGTAACGGAAAATTGGGAAACAAGTATTCGATTACCACAGCATGCCTCTGTCTACACAGCCGAAGTCTACGTAATATCTTCTATAGTTAAAGATATCATCGCTGACAAACAGGAAAACACAGTCATATACACTAATTCGTTAAGCACACTGAAGACTGTACACGCGAAATCCGTATGTGAACAGCTGTTAGGGGATATTTTAAACATAGTGACTACAACCAAATACGGCAGGTCAATTAGGTTTTGCTGAGTACAAAGCCAAGTTGAGATACCGAGTAATGGAGCAGCGGATAGATGCGCATCAATGGCAGGGTACCAAAACATAAGAAACATAACGCTTCCATGTATAGGTAGTATCCTAGCGATTGGGAAGGCCCTGAGGTCAAAATCACCACACGAATTGGACCATTGTATAAGCAACAACCTAGATCTTACCTAACCCGTAATCGGCGAGTGGAAGTTGTGCAGTGACCAGCAATGGTTCTCTGAGGTGACCTTGTGTCGACTTTGGTTTGGAAGGAGGAGGAGGAGAAACTTTATTATTGCAGAAACCGCTGCGCGGTTTATTCCTGGGTGGTTCCCTCTGACAGGGCTCCACTGGTGATCGCGGCTCGCCGGGCCTGGTCGAGGGTCGCCAGTTGGCTTCCCAGGTCCAGTTCGGAGAGTCTCGCCTCCCATGACCACGTAGTGAGTGTGTGTGCTGTGACTCGTGGCGAAATTGCGTCGACCGGACGGTCGGTGCATTCGTGTGTTATGTGCGCGAGTGTCGCTGTGTGGTTGCTACACCAGGGACATGTTCGTGACGTATAACTGTCTGGGCAGATTGCGTGTAGACGAGACAAGTGTGGGTATGTGTTAGTTTGCAGGCGGCGCCAGTCCCTTGCCTGGAGTTTATTGAGAGCGTTGTGTGGGGGAGTGTATTGCGTTCTTCCGAGCCGTTGGTCCTGTAGTATTTGTTGACCTGTCGTTAATAACTCGTGGGTCGCTCGTCGGTCTGTCGGGGGCTGAAGAACGGTGTGGTCTGCCGCTCGGCTAGTGAGACCTCGAGCTGCGCAGTCCACCTCTTCGTTGCCCCGCAGGCCTTCGTGCCCGGGGCACCAGACGATACCATGGGTCCATTGTAGTGTGCGACCCAGGATTCGAATGGCTTGTATAGGGAGTGTTCCATTCAGGTATAAACGACAAGCCGCTTGTGAGTCAGTAAGGACACGGGCGGACCTTCCCTTGCTCTCAGCGTCGCGAAGTGCGAGCGATTGCTGCTGCTTCTGCTGCTGCGCTGCATGTGGCGCGGATGGAGGCTGAGGCTACCAGGTTCCCCTGATTGACAACGGCGATTGTGTATTTGAGCCCGCAACGTGGCGACGAGGGATACGGGCTAGCGTCCGTGTAGTACGTATCCGGGTCTCTGAAACAACGTTTGTGCAACATGCGGGCCCGCGCTGCTCTTCTCTCCTGATTGTGGGTGGGGTGCATGTTCTTGGGGATAGGGTCTACTACAATGTTCTCTCTAATGTGGTTAGGCAAGAGTTGTGTTTCTTCTTTGCAGTACTGAGGTGTCAGCGGGTACCCTAGCCGTTGAAGAAGGTGTCTTCCCTGTTTAGTCTTGTTGAGGCGCTCCCTCTGCGCTATGAGCGTGGCACTTGCTAGCTCCTCAAAGGTGTTGTATACGCCTAGCGCTAGTAATTTCTTTGTTGCTGTGCTTGACGGTAGCTGTAAGGCCGTTTTGTACGCGGTTCTTATAAGTGTCCATGCGTTCTGTCTCGCGTTTGCGCTTGACTTGATACGGTAGCGCGTACGTGACACGGCTGATGACGAGGGCTTGTACCAGTCTTAACGTTTCGTCCTCTGTGAAACCATCTTTGCTGCGCGCTACTCTGGCGATGAGTGATGCGGTGCTTCTTATAACGTGATTTAATTTCTCTGAGGCTAGCTTTATGCCGTTGTTCTCCTGGATGTGCATACCTAGTATGCGTGCGGTCGGGACGCGCTTTATAGGTTGCCCGGCAATCTCGAGATGTATTGGCGGGGCTCGATGTTCCTTAGTTTGCTTAGGCCGGACTTGAAGGTACTCCGACTTGTGTGGGGCACACCTCATTCCTGCTGTGGTTAGGTATGACTCGATGTATCCGATAGCTGTGAGTAACGTGTTTTCTCTGTTGCCGTATGAACCCTTGGTTGCCCATAGAGTGATATCGTCGGCATAGAAGGCACATCCGAGTTTTGGGATGTTTTCCAGTTGTAAAGCAAGTTTTCTAAGTCCGATGTTGAAGAGGAAAGGAGATAATATTGACCCTTGCGGAGTACCCTTCTGCGGTAGATCATATATGCCCGATTGTACGCCTGCTATGCCGATGCGAGCTTTGCGGTGGCTGAGAAAAGCCACGACATAATGGTATACTCGCTCTCCGCATCCTATGGCAGCGAGGCCATCTAGGATAGTTTCGTGTGCTATATTATCAAATGCTTTTTCTACGTCGAGGGCTAGGAGTATGTTGTTGTTGCTGCCCGGTTGTGGGTTGAGGACCTCTTCCTTGAGGAGGAGGAAGACATCCTGTGATGACATGCCTTTCCGAAATCCGTACATGCAATTGGGGTGTAGTCCATGTTCTTCCATGTGTTGTTCCATTCGAGTGAGTACAATTCGTTCAAGAAGCTTTGCCTAGGCAAGACGTAAGCGAGATCGGTCGTAATTGATCGAGCCTGCGCGGTTTTCCTGGTTTGGGTATAAGGACTATGTGAGCTGTAGTCCATTCCTCGGGTAATGTTCCGCCCGGTGCCCATATTTCTTCGTTCAGCTGCTTTGTAAAGGCTCGCAGGGTTTCATCGCTTAGGTTTCTCAAGATGGCGTTGGTGATCCCGTCGGGACCCGGTGCCGTGTTTTTCTTGAAGCTCTGTGCTGCCGCGTATACCTCCGCATACGTGATGGGTGCATCAAGTATCTCGTTCGGAGCTCCCGGATATTGAGGGTATGGTTTCGGATGCCCGGTCCGGATTCCCGTGTACGTTTGCTGGAGTTCCCGTATGAGTTCATCCTCGGTTCCCGGATATTCGCCAACGAGTTTTTGTAGGGTTGTGTTTGTTTCTGTTTTGGTATTTGAAGGATCGATGATGCTGCGGAGTATGTTCCATGTCTTTTTGGTGCTTAGCGTGCCTTTAAGCGAATCGCAGAACGTGCGCCAATTGTCCCTGTGAACCTTCAGGGCATAACCGTTGGCCTGTTTAGTGACGTTTGAAATCCTAAGTCTAAGTTTGCGATTTAGCTTCTGTTTACGCCATCTTCTTGTGAGGCCTCTGCATGCTTCCCATAAGTGTATTAGAAGGTTGTCGATTGCCGGCTTGTCGGTATCGGTTTGGTACACTTTAGTGTTGGCGTCATATAGTTCTTCGATGCGTTTGGCCCACTCCTTGATCGTGGTTAAGCGGCCTTGATGTTCCGGGAAGGGCAGACTTGTATCTAAATCGAGCTGTTGCCTCTCCCTAAACTTAGGCCAATTTGTAATTTTGGCCTTCCCTAGGGGTCAGCGTACTTTGGCCGAGGCGCTGGTGATTTCGATAATGTAGTGATCACTACCCAGTTAGTCGTCTAGGACCCTCCAGCTTGTTCCCACGGTATCGTTGCTGATGGTGAGATCAGGAGTCGTGTCCCTGCTGGCACTGTTTCCTATTCGAGTAGGCGTACCTGGTACTGTAATTAATGTGTATTCGTGGCGCTCTATGGCTTCTAAGAGCTTGGCACCCTTGGTGTCTGCTTTCGAGTAGCCCCACGTGTTGTGCTTTGCATTGAAATCTCCGGTTATAATTAGGCGATCGCGGTGCTCCAGCATTCCCTGTAGGTGCCGGAACAATGACGCGAAGTCAGCCTTTCTGTCGCGGGAGGGGGGGGGGGACTGTATACGTTGCATACGACTTGTTTAGGTCTTCCCTTCTTGACAGGCCATATTGTGGTGATGAGATGTGGGATTTCCTCACCGGGAAGCACTGTGAGGGTTGTTGCCAAATCTTTGCGGACGAGCGTGGCCACACTACGGTAGCTGGGGTCGTACTGTATTTTATACCCCATAATTGGCTTCGGTTGCTCTCCCGCCTCTTGCAAGCAGATAATATCCGGGGGTACTAACGCCGCCTGTACGTATAGCGAGAGGGATGCATGCTTGCTTTTAATGTACCTACAGTTCCAAGACCAGATCGTGATGCTTTCGGTTTCCATTTGAGGTTTACGGGCCATGATGGGACTTAGAGGGTATTGTGCTGTCTGTGTCGGAAGTTAGCATGCTACCGTCATCTGTCTGAGAGGGTATTTTGCTACTTTTTCGTTTACGCTTGGGTTCCTTGGTTAGGGATTCATTAACGTATTTCTTTAATTCTTGGAATTCCTTAAAGAACTGTTGAAATTGTTGCTGTATTTGTTGTATTATTTGTTGTTGTGATTGTTGCAGTGCTTGTTGCATTTGGTCCTGGGTTACCAGGTTGCTCTAAGACGGTGAGTGCGCCTGAGGCTGCTTTGGCTGTGTTGTTTGGGGGGAGGGGAGCAGTTGTGTTTGTAATGGCGGATGTCCGGTGAGAGTGCGTAGCTGTGGTAATTGAGATTGTGGCTATCGCTCACAGGTCGGAGCGTGTGCCGATTCAAGCATGGCTACTCTTTTCATTAAAGTTTCGATTTTGTGCTCGTAGTCCATTAGACGCTGTTTTTGCTGTCTATTTTCCTCAATGACTCTCTGGTATTCTGGATTTTGTGCGATCGGTGTGGATGTGTTTCGTGGCTTGGGAGAGACGACTTCCGACCAGCTTACCTCGTGTGAAAGCTTCTGCTTCCTTGCCAGAGGCGACGGGTTCCTTTTGGGTGTCGGTGGTGCCCGATGCTCGCGGCTAGCTGACCGGGAACGGGAGCGGGATTGGGAGCGGGAGCGTTCCTCAGTATTGACCGGCCGGCCGCGAGTGTCCGCCCTGTAGGTCTCTTCTTCGTCTTCCGAGGCGAACCATCGTGGGGCTTTCGACTTCATCGGGGCTGATGATGGTGTGGGTCGGGGTCGAAACGGTTTGAGTCGCTGCTTGCACGAATGGTCACCGGTTGGGTGGGCCTCCCCGCACGAGGCGCAGTTTATCGCGCATTTGTGTCCGTCGGTTGGGTTAAGCAGTCCGCACAATCTACAGATGGGTCTGTCTGGGTTTGGGCACACGTCGGTACGGTGGCCCTTTTCCCTGCAGATCTTGCAGACTTGGAGCGTCGGTCTAAATGGGTAGCAACGGAGTTCACCTCCGTAGTAGTACACAAAGCGTGGTAGATGGAGACCAATAATGGTAAGCGCTGCACTTTGAGCGGCACCGATCATCCTGGTTGTAAGGATTTCCACGCCTTGTGTTCTCACTATGAGGTGGGCCATGAGGGTTTCAGTGGTTGTGTGTAACGGTATTCCATGTACCACTCCTCTGAGGGCGCCTTCTTCTTGAGCGGTGTATGCGCGCACTGCGTGATTTCTGCCACTAAGCGTTAAGGTGTGGATGTGTCTTGCTTTTTCGGCGACCTCTTCGTACTGGGTCGATAGGATGGCTATGTTGGATCCCGGGTTGATTCTCAGTATGAATTTGTCATCCGTGAACTCGTTGTGGCACGCGTCGATGATCGCTCGTGCAAGTGTATGAGTGAGCACGTTTCTTAATGGCAGACCTTGGTTTGGACGAATGATTATTTTGTAGTCATTTTTCGGAAGCGGCGGAGGACTACCGACTCTCCGCGTTGTTGATGTCTTAGTGGTAGTTTCGGGGCCTTGGGGCTTCACACTACCGCGTCGCCTCTCCAAGGCTTCTTGCTTGCGTTGCTTTTGTGTTCGTACGGATTGCCAATTGAGATCTTCTCTCACAGTGCTATGGTACAGAGTTTCTTGGCTCACCGGTTCGGTAGTCTGGTCCATGCGTTCTTCTTCGAGTCCTCCGGAAGTTGTATGGAGGGGGTCAACGATCGTAGTCGCTTCGTTCACCATGGTTAGGCCAAGTGCCGTCGCGGGAATCGCCGTCGGCGAAGCGAGCGGCTGCCGCCGCCGGTTAGGGTTAGCGGCTCACCCGTGGTGACGAAACTTTCAAGAATCCTCCTGGGGCCCTCGGTGGTCGGATTTCCACGGGGGTGGCGTCGATGCGGTCCTTATAACGTTAGGAAGCTGGTGAAACACACAGCTTAGACACGATTTTCTCCTTCGAAAACAAAACCCGCGTACTTGCGAAAAATGCCATGAACCTCTTACAGTGATTGACATCCTTATGATATCTCCATACATTGAAACAAAGAGACGCAAGCTTTTACATAACCTATATAATTTACAGACACCTTTACACCCTGCCCTATTACTGGCAGAAGCGCCGTAACTGCCATTTACTAACTTGTTTGGCTTTTTAGAGACAACTGGTCAATAACATAAAAGAATAATGCAAGGCTCAGGCACGTACCCAGGATTTTTTTTCGGGGGGGGCCCACCACCTCCATCATCATCATCATCATCACCATCATCATCATCATCATCATCCTGTTTTATGTCCACTACAGGACGAAGGCCTCTCCCTGCGATCTCCAATTACCCCTGTCCTGCGCCAACCGATTCCAACTAGCGCCCGCGAATTTCTTAATTTCATCGCTCCACCTAGTGTTTTGTCGTCCTCGATTGCGTTTCCCTTCTCTTGGTACCCATTCTGTAACCCTAATGGTCCAACGGTTATCTAACCGGCGCATTACATGACCTGCCCAGCTACATTTTTTCCTCTTGATGTCAATTAGAATATCGTCTATACCCGTTCGCTCTCTGATCCAAGCCACTCTCTTTCTCTCTTAACGTTATGCCTAGCAATCTTCGTTCGATCGCTCTTTGCGTGGTCCTTAACTTGTACTCAAGTCTCTGCCCCATATGCACTGGCAAAATGCACTGGGAAATGCACTGGCAAATGCATTGGCACTGGATATATTGCACTGGCAAAATGCACTGATTGCACACCTTACTTTTCAATAATAATGGCAAGCTTCCAGTCAGGAGCTGGCAATGTCTGCCGTATGCGATCCAACCTATTTTTATTCTTCTGTGAATTTCCTTCTCATGATCAGGGTTCCCTCTGATTAATTGACCTAGGTAAACGTACTCCTTCAGAGTCTCTAGTGGCCGACTGGCCGTCGTGATCTCTTGTTCCTTTGCCCGGCTATTTATCATTATCTTCATCGTCTGCATAATAATATTCAACCCCACTCTTACACTCCCTCTGTTAAGGTCTCCAATGATTTGTTGTAACTCGTCTGCATTTTTGTTGAATAGAACAATGTCATCGGCAAACCGAAGGTTGCTGAGATATTTGCCGTCGATCTTTACTCCTAAGCCTTCCCAGTTTAACAGCTTGAATTCTTCTAAGCACGTAGAAAATAGCTTTGGAGAAATTGTCTCCCTGTCTGACCCCTTTCTCTACAGGTACCTCCCTGCTTTTCTTGTGTAGAATTAAGGTAGCTGTAGAACCTCTGTAGATATTCTAACGCGAAAGACGAGTCAGTAAGACGAGAAACTATTTACAGATTATATTTACAACAACGGTTGATGCGCTGACCGGTTGGATTCACAGCGCGAGCCTAGTTCGTTCTTCCTCCTCTTTTCTGGAGTGATGGCGCCTACGCGCCTCGTTCAAACAAACAAATACCTCACGCATGTAGCAATATTTTCCAAGCTTTTTACGTAAGCGTTCTGTACTCCTTGATTACGTAGTGCCTCTACGATTGTTGGTATCTCTACTGAATCAAATGCCTTTTCGTAATCTATATAAGCTACATAGAGAGGCTTATTGTACTGTGCAAATTTCGCGATAACCTGAACGATGACATGGATGTGATCCATTGTAAAGTATCTCTTCCTGAAGCCAGCCTGTTCCCTTGGTTGACAAAATCCAGTGTTAACCTTATTCTATTGGAGATTATTTTGGTAAATATTTTATATAATACTGGGAGGAAGCTAATGGTCCCATAATTGTTCAATTCTTTAACGTCTCCTTTTTTGTGGATTAGTATAATGTCTGCATTCTTCCAGTTTTCTGGGACCCTTGCAGTCGATATACACTTCGTATAAAGAGCCGCGAGTTTTCCAAGCAATATGTCTCCTCCATCTTTGATTAAATCGACTGTTATTCCACCTTATCCTCCCGCTCTTCACCGTTTCATGTCTTGCAGGGCCCTTCTGACCTCATCGCTAGTTATAGGAGAGTTTCTGTATCCTGTTCATTACTGTTTCTAAGTGAACTATCGTGACTCCTCTGGGTACTGTATACAGGTCAGCTTAGAATTTTTCCGCTGCTTTTACTATATCTTCGAGATTGCTGATGATATTATCTTTCTTTTCTTTTAATGCATACATCATGGTTTGTCCTATGCCAGGTTTCTTTTTTACTGATTTCAGGCTGCGTTCATGTTTTACGGCTTCTTCAGTCTTTCTCATGTTATAGTTTCGAATATCAGTTATTTTCGCCTTGTTGACCAGTTTTGACAGTTCCGCGAATTGCGTAACGCTGTGTGGCCGCCAGTCCCATGAAACCGCGTAGAGCGCAGGACTCTGCGATTCAAGACGTACTGCGCTCACTGCGAAAGGTTAGAAAAACACCCACATAAGCAAAGCAGAGAAGTGGCTACGTGAGGCGGTTCGACCGATAACTGTAGAAGCGTCACTCAAAACAATTGTTCTCCACTTCCGGCAGCGTTTTCTCTACTTCCTTCTTAAATAAAGAGATATTGATCCATAAATATTCTCATAAACAACGGTTAACTTTTTATTATTCGCTTTTGCTTGCAGTTTGATCGTTGCCTTGACTCTCTCCCTTAGTAGACCGCTTAATTTTTCAACTCCTTGCGATTTTTGTTTTCAGCTGCCAATTTTGCACGAAATGTGCTATACAGTTAGGGAAAAACAGACGAGGTAACAGGCGACAGTCATCTCGCTTATGGTTTTAAGGGTTATTGCAGGGTTTCATGGTGGACGCTCTTTCACGTTATTTTATTTCCCACCTTCCTTATCTAACCAATACCACGTGTATATGGTTCCGGCATCTGCCAGCGTCGTGGCGAGCCGTAACTCAAGGAAACAATGATGCAAAGGGATAAGTTAAACGCAATTGGCGTTTTCTCCGGCCGCAACTCGTTCCATGAGAGTACAGACCAGCTGAGTAACAGCCGCATCCCTCACCTGGTCCCAGGATCAGCCTAAACAAAGAAGGTTGAACTAGCAAAAGCATCAGCTATGTGCGTGATGGTTGAATAGATGGTGACAACTGAACGCATCTCGAGTTAATCGCGCGGGTGCGGAATCTACGAGAAAACTTTCCTTCACGTTACAAGAGATGGCGATAACTACCGCCATCTAAAAGGAGTAAAAATGGCAGAATAATGCTGACCGATGAACAGCTGCGAAGTCTCAACATTGATCTAGCGGCGCTTTAGGAATGTGTGAGGAGTGGTGGCGTGGGTGGGGAGGGGGGGGGGTGTATGCCACTTGATTTCGGGGGGGGGGGCCGCCCCCCCCCCCCTGGGTACGTGCCTGTACCAAGACATATTCTGTGCTTCTACACCTATGTCAAGGAAAAGTCGTGTTTGAGGAACTTTCATGGAGCTGCGATTGAACAAAACGAAGGACCTAAGCACTCCGTGTGCGTATTCACAAACAAACAGAACTGTGTTTACATTGTCTTTAGCAGTACACTGGCCGCTTTGCATTGTTTCTTGCTGTTGTTCGCCTGAGGGTATGTAGCACGTCCCCTCCCTCCCTCGCCTGCCTCCACACTTTCCTCCATAAATGGCGCGCGAGATTGAGCCGCGATCGTCAGTTGTGACCCTTGCGCGCGGTCGCGAAATGCGCACGTGCTGTCGAAGCACAACGCCGCCAGCCCCCGCCCTCCCTAGCTCCCGTCCCCTCGCGGCCTTCCGCGCGACGTAAGACAGCGCGCTTGCTCTCCGCTTTCTGCCTTCGCGCGAGCCATGTTGAGCCGCGACATCCGGCTTCCGTCGCCTGCTTTCACTCGCACATACAGCACACTAACCGCGGCGACGGTGCTGTCCCCCTTGGAATTCACGCCGAACGTCGCCGTGATGGCAACGGGGACACCGAGAGAAAAAAAAAATGCGCCTTTGGTGCACGTATAATTCGTATCGCAATAAAAGAAAACTCTTGTGCAAGGGCAAAAGAACGACATTGGCGCCAACGAGGATCTTTCCATAAACAGAGCACTTTCTTCGTCTACGCTTTAAATAGCGCCTACCAATTCTCTTCATCCATGCGAGGCACGGTAGTTTCGGGTAGACATTGACTCCGCAGTTGAGTTCGTGCCCCATGCTATCACGATAATATCAGTTTGTTCGACGGTAATTAACAACGAATCGTTCCAGGCTATCGTTTAGTGTCATTTACAGCATGCGTCTTCCAATTTCCAGCATGCTCCTTCCAGTGTGTACGCAGGGGACAAAAATGTTTGGAAAATTTAGTACAATTACATAGAACAAGGAAAAAGAATGACTCCTAATGCGTGCGCAAATACTGCTCCTCTGCATATGAATCGGGTGAATCCTGCTGCCATGTGAATGGCATATGAATGAGAAGGGAAAAAAATGAAACAAAGGGGTATTAAGAGCATGTTATGACTCACTCTGACACCGCAGTGAGTCATAACAGCGGGGTATGGAAGGGTGAATTTAAGGCTATTCCCCTTTGACGAAGAATGCCAATGGTGAACACAACAACGAATTTCTGGAAACGGTGGTAGAAGAAAGTGCCAGGAGCGCGAAAAATGCCCGTGGCATTCGATGTACTTATCAAATTGTACTGGAGATGTATTATGTTCAAATACTGTTTTTATATTTTGTACTTTCTTTCATTGGTAGGAATAAGGTCGTCTATGAGTGAAGAAAATCGAAGAAAACAATCATAATAATATACAATCGCTCTTCATCACTTTGCAGTCGCGGCTGAACATCAAGTTTGTAACAGAATGTAACATATGTACTTTTGAAACACTCAAATTATATTTTTCGAAAATCTCGTAATGTTTCAGTGTATTTGCTTTTTCATAGTTTCCTACACGAGGGTTGCACTTGCAGAAGTAAGATTATTACTACACTCTGCACATGTTCATTTCTTAACATATTGGCACGTTAAAACACAACAATTCAGCAGCAAGAACCGCAGGATCTATTTTTTTTTTGTTTTACCTTCCAGAATGGATGACGACATCGTCAGTACTTTGACTCGGAAGACGCTCTGAGCATAAAGCAGGGAACGTGTCACGTGACCAGCTGCCGCGTTCCGCGAAGACTTGCTTGACGAATGTGCGGCTCGAAGGCAGCGCTTATTATCGCCATGTGCTATTAACGCAGTTCAGAGGTGCCGATTACACATGACGTGGAAGCTAACGCGAGCATGAATCACCCGATGCTGTACTCCATCAAGGCTTCGGGCAACAGTGACAAAGACGGCGTGGCCAGACCGAGCAGCCGGCTTTGGAGGCTGCACGCGAAGACTAAGCCCTTTACGGCGAAAACAAAGAAGGCCAGGATTGCCTCATTCAATAACAACTCAGTTCGTGGGATTGTTGTGGAAGGAGAGACTATGCAATGAGTCCCGGTATTTATTCGCACTCTGTACACATCGGGATGAGCAGCATAGGCGGGAGTGTGCTATTCTTTCAACAGAGAGGCTCTGGATGCTACTGCAAGTTTAATAACAAAGTTCAGACAAGCGGAGAGCGTTGTAGGATGTGTTTTAGCGTCCAATCCGTGCGTCCTTTGGCTTTACAGCAAAATCTGCTAAGGGAACATTAGTTTATGACTCTAGAGCCAGTACAGAGCAAATATCTGGTTCCATTATTCCGGATTTTTTCACTCGTATATAGCTTGAAATTTAAAAGAGAAAAGAAGAAAAAATGCCACATCATTCTTACAACACTGTACTGAGTAATAAAATACATACAGCACATTTCAATCACCTACCCATATTTCGGGTCATATGATTGATACAGCAACATCGATGATTTGTCGTAAATACGGAGGTGCAAAGGAAAGGAAAAAGGCGCGGGTTTTTTAACTGTTCCCTTTCCAACGAGCTCCTGAAGTATGCAGTCATGGAAAAGACACGAAATGAGCGAGCGAGCAAGCAAGCAAGCAAGCAAGCGAGCGAGCAAGCAATCAAGCAAGCGAGCGAGCGAGCGAGCGAGCAAGCAAGCAAGCAAGCGAGCGAGCAAGCAATCAAGCAAGCGAGCGAGCGAGCGAGCGAGCAAGCAAGCAAGCAAGCGAGCGAGCAAGCAATCAAGCAAGCGAGCGAGCGAGCGAGCAAGCAAGCAAGCGAGCGAGCGAGCAAGCAAGCGAGCGAGCGAGCCAGCAAGCAATCAAGCAAGCGAGCGAGCGAGCAAGCGAGCAAGCAAGCAAGCGAGCGAGCGAGCGAGCGAGCAAGCAAGCAAGCGAGCGAGCGAGCAAGCAAGCAAGCAAGCGAGCGAGCGAGCAAGCGAGCAAGCAAGCGAGCGAGCGAGCGAGCAAGCAAGCAAGCAAGCAAGCGAGCGAGCAAGCAAGCAAGCGAGCGAGCGAGCGAGCAAGCAAGCAAGCAAGCGAGCGAGCGAGCAAGCAAGCGAGCGAGCAAGCAAGCAAGCGAGCAAGCAAGCAAGCGAGCGAGCGAGCGAGCAAGCAAGCAAGCAAGCGAGCGAGCAAGCAAGCAAGCAAGCGAGCGAGCGAGCGAGCAAGCAAGCGATCGAGCGAGCGAGCGAGCAAGCAAGCAAGCAAGCAAGCGAGCGAGCGAGCAAGCAAGCAAGCGAGCGAGCAAGCAAGCAAGCGAGCGAGCGAGCAAGCAAGCGAGCGAGCGAGCGAGCAAGCGAGCGAGCAAGCAAGCAAGCAAGCGAGCGAGCGAGCAAGCAAGCAAGCAAGCGAGCGAGCGAGCGAGCAAGCAAGCGAGCGAGCAAGCAAGCAAGCAAGCAAGCGAGCGAGCGAGCGAGCAAGCAAGCGAGCGAGCGAGCAAGCGAGCGAGCAAGCAAGCAAGTGAGCGATCGAGCGAGCAAGCAAGCAATCGAGCGAGCGAGCGAGCGAGTGAGCAAGCAAGCAAGCGAGCGAGTGAGCGAGCGAGCAAGCAAGCAAGCAAGCGAGCAAGCAAGCAAGCAAGCGAGCGAGCGAGCGAGCGAGCGAGCAAGCAAGCAAGCAAGCGAGCGAGCGAGCAAGCGAGCGAGCAAGCGAGCAAGCAAGCAAGCGAGCGAGCAAGCGAGCAAGCAAGCGAGCGAGCGAGCGAGCGAGCGAGCGAGCAAGCAAGCAAGCGAGCGAGCGAGCGAGCAAGCAAGCAAGCAAGCGAGCGAGCAAGCAAGCAAGCAAGCAAGCGAGCGAGCAAGCGAGCAAGCAAGCGAGCGAGCGAGCAAGCGAGCGAGCAAGCAAGCAAGCGAGCGAGCGAGCAAGCGAGCGAGCAAGCAAGCAAGCAAGCGAGCGAGCGAGCAAGCAAGCAAGCGAGCGAGCGACAAGCAAGCAAGCAAGCGAGCGAGCAAGCAAGCAAGCAAGCAAGCGAGTGAGCGAGCGAGCAAGCAAGCAAGCAAGCGAGCGAGCGAGCAAGCGAGCAAGCAAGCAAGCGAGCGAGCAAGCGAGCAAGCAAGCAAGCGAGCGAGCAAGCGAGCAAGCAAGCAAGCAAGCGAGCGAGCGAGCAAGCGAGCGAGCAAGCAAGCAAGCGAGCGAGCGAGCGAGCAAGCAAGCGAGCGAGCAAGCAAGCAAGCAAGCAAGCGAGCGAGCGAGCGAGCGAGCAAGCAAGCAAGCAAGCGAGCGAGCAAACAATCAAGCGAGCGAGCGAGCAAGCGAGCGAGCAACCAAGCGAGCGAGCGAGCGAGCCAGCAAGCAATCAAGCAAGCGAGCGAGCAAGCAAGCAAGCAAGCAAGCGAGCGAGCGAGCCAGCAAGCAAGCAAGCGAGCAAGCGAAGCGAAGCCGAGCGAAGCCAAGCAAAGCCAAGCAAAGCCTGCCAGCCAGCCAGCCAGCCAGTCAGTCAGTGTTAGTTGGTTAGTTAGTTGGGTTTAATGGCGCAACGATTACTCAGGTCATGCTGCGCCAGTCACAACACAATAGAAAACGCAACAATAAAACAGATAAATCAGCCTTGCCAGGCACGTACCCAGGGGGGGGGGGCCCGGGGGGGCCCGGGCCCCCCCCCCCGAAATCAAGTGGCATACACCCCCCCCCTCCCCACCCACGCCACCACTCCTCACACATTCCTAAAGCGCCGCTAGGTCAATGTTGAGACTTCGCAGCTGTTCATCGGTCAGCATTATTCTGCCATTTTTATTCCTTTTAGATGGCGGTAGTTATCGCCATCTCTTGTAACGTGAAGGAAAGTTTTCTCGTAGATTCCGCACCCGCGCGATTAACTCGAGATGCGTTCAGTTGTCACCATCTATTCAACCATCACGCACATAGCTGTTGCTTTTGCTAGTTCAACCTTCTTTGTTTAGGCTGATCCTGGGACAAGGAGAGGGATGCGGCTGTTACTCAGCTGGTCTGTACTCTCATGGAACGAGTTGCGGCCGGAGAAAACGCCAATTGCGTTTAACTTATCCCTTTGCTTCATTGTTTCCTTGAGTTACGGCTCGCCGCGACGCTGGCAGATGCCGGAACCATATACACGTGGTATTGGTTAGATAAGGAAGGTGGGAAATAAAATAACGTGAAAGAGCGTCCATCATGGAACCCTGCAATAACCCTTAAAACCATAAGCAAGATGACTGTCGCCTGTTACCTCGTCTGTTTTTCCCTAACTGTATAGCACTTTTCGTGCAAAATTGGCAGCTGAAAACAAAAATCGCAAGGAGTTGAAAAATTAAGCGGTCTACTAAGGGAGAGAGTCAAGGCAACGATCAAACTGCAAGCAAAAGCGAATAATAAAAAGTTAACCGTTGTTTGTGAGAATATTTATGGATCAATATCTCTTTATTTAAGAAGGAAGTAGAGAAAACGCCGCCGGAAGTGGAGAACAATTGTTTTGAATGACGCTTCTACAGTTATCGGTCGAACCGCCTCACGTAGCCACTTCTCTGCTTTGCTTATGTGGGTGTTTTTCTAACCTTTCGCAGTGAGCGCAGTACGTCTTGAATCGCAGAGTCCTGCGCTCTACGCGGTTTCATGGGACTGGCGGCCACACAGCGTTACGCAACTCGCGGAACTGTCAAAACTGATCAACAAGGCGAAAATAACTGATATTCGAAATTATAACATGAGAAAGACTGAAGAAGCCGTAAAACATGAACGCAGCCTGAAATCAGTAAAAAAGAAACCTGGCATAGGACAAACCATGATGTATGCATTAAAAGAAAAGAAAGATAATATCATCAGCAATCTCGAAGATATAGTAAAAGCAGCGGAAAAATTCTAAGCTGACCTGTATACAGTACCCAGAGGAGTCACGATAGTTCACTTAGAAACAGTAATGAACAGGATACAGAAACTCTCCTATAACTAGCGATGAGGTCAGAAGGGCCCTGCAAGACATGGAACGATGAAGAGCGGGAGGAGAAGGTGGAATAACAGTCCATTTAATCAAACATGGAGGAGACATATTGCTTGGAAAACTCGCGGCTCTTTATACGAAGTGTATATCGACTGCAAGGGTCCCAGAAAACTGGAAGAATGCAGACATTATACTAATCCACAAAAAAGGAGACGTTAAAGAATTGAACAATTATGGGACCATTAGCTTCCTCCCAGTATTATATAAAATATTTACCAAAATAATCTCCAATAGAATAAGGTTAACACTGGATTTTGTCAACCAAGGGAACAGGCTGGCTTCAGGAAGAGATACTTTACAATGGATCACATCCATGTCATCGTTCAGGTTATCGCGAAATTTGCACAGTACAATAAGCCTCTCTATGTAGCTTATATAGATTACGAAAAGGCATTTGATTCAGTAGAGATACCAACAATCGTAGAGGCACTACGTAATCAAGGAGTACAGAACGCTTACGTAAAAAGCTTGGAAAATATTGCTACATGCGTGAGGTATTTGTTTGTTTGAACGAGGCGCGTAGGCGCCATCACTCCAGAAAAGAGGAGGAAGAACGAACTAGGCTCGCGCTGTGAATCCAACCGGTCAGCGCATCAACCGTTGTTGTAAATATAATCTGTAAATAGTTTCTCGTCTTACTGACTCGTCTTTCGCGTTAGAATATCTACAGAGGTTCTACAGCTACCTTAATTCTACACAAGAAAAGCAGGGAGGTACCTGTAGAGAAAGGGGTCAGACAGGGAGACAATTTCTCCAAAGCTATTTTCTACGTGCTTAGAAGAATTCAAGCTATTAAACTGGGAAGGCTTAGGAGTAAAGATCGACGGCAAATATCTCAGCAACCTTCGGTTTGCCGATGACATTGTTCTATTCAACAAAAATGCAGACGAGTTACAACAAATCATTGGAGACCTTAACAGAGAGAGTGTAAGAGTGGGGTTGAATATTATTATGCAGACGATGAAGATAATGATAAATAGCCGGGCAAAGGAACAAGAGATCACGATGGCCAGTCGGCCACTAGAGACTCTGAAGGAGTACGTTTACCTAGGTCAATTAATCAGAGGGAACCCTGATCATGAGAAGGAAATTCACAGAAGAATAAAAATAGGTTGGATCGCATACGGCAGACATTGCCAGCTCCTGACTGGAAGCTTGCCATTATTATTGAAAAGTAAGGTGTGCAATCAGTGCATTTTGCCAGTGCAATATATCCAGTGCCAATGCATTTGCCAGTGCATTTCCCAGTGCATTTTGCCAGTGCATATGGGGCAGAGACTTGAGTACAAGTTAAGGACCACGCAAAGAGCGATCGAACGAAGATTGCTAGGCATAACGTTAAGAGAGAAAGAGAGTGGCTTGGATCAGAGAGCGAACGGGTATAGACGATATTCTAATTGACATCAAGAGGAAAAAATGTAGCTGGGCAGGTCATGTAATGCGCCGGTTAGATAACCGTTGGACCATTAGGGTTACAGAATGGGTACCAAGAGAAGGGAAACGCAATCGAGGACGACAAAACACTAGGTGGAGCGATGAAATTAAGAAATTTGCGGGCGCTAGTTGGAATCGGTTGGCGCAGGATAGGGGTAATTGGAGATCGCAGGGAGAGGCCTTCGTCCTGTAGTGGACATAAAACAGGATGATGATGATGATGATGATGGTGATGATGATGATGATGATGGAGGTGGTGGGCCCCCCCCCCCGAAAAAAAATCCTGGGTACGTGCCTGTCTTGGTAATACATTCATATCCCTTTTCGCGCTAGCAAAGGCAATAAACTTCAGAGATAACGTTATCTCTATTTACTAATTTCATTCTTGGTAAGTAACGGGGGAAGCGAAGCGTGGAAGCACGCTGGTACACGATGAAATGAGTCAGGCGTTCTTGCGCCAGATAAATAAAGGAGTCGTAAAAATAAAATAAAGACAACAGCAAAGTGAGGAGAACGAGTAGACCTCAACGAAAAAGGAACCGCTATGATCGCATTAGTTGTGGTGCCAGCCTTGCAAGAAACCTCTTTTGGAATTCCTCGTACCCCCCCACCCCCTGAAAATGCCCTAGTCCCTTCATAATTACGATAACAAGCGACATGTCATTGTCTTTTAGAATAAAGCGAACGAGTTGTTTTTCGACAGAAAGCGGGAATTGAAAAGGCACAGCAAAAATACTGAAAACAAATTTACTCAAAGAATGACAACAAAAAGAAACAAGGAACCCAAATCGCTTTTCGTATAGCAAGTTCTCTCAAAGAAAGGAAAACAAATTTAGTATTTGATAAATTAGATCACTCTGCCAGACGTACTAGAAAGCATGGAATACCTACGCTCTACCCTTTCGTCTTTGGCGCCGAAATCCACGGACTTTTCGTTTTCTTTGTCTACAGATTACACATAGGCTTATCGGTGACAAGTTCAATAGAGAATAGATTTCAATGAAGACTATGGAAAGCAGTGCTCATACAACGGAACCCACATAATTACGTTGAAAATAATTTGAAGTCATCATTTCAGTATTTCAAGCCGTTTCATGGGCACTAGCTGAGACGTTGCCAATTTCTTCGCACCCGCTATTCGTAGTTAAACGATGAGGACGAAAAGAACGTTCTAAGGTGCTGCTGTTTCTATTCCTTAACGCTAATATTGCCTTGACATGATTTTTTTTAATTTTTTGATATATCAGCCACCTAATAACCAATCCCCCATGGCGGGCATGCGCGATATTAAAGAAATGATCATCATCTTGGTCATCAGTGATTCAGCTGGGCCACGTCAGGAAACGGCGCTGTCGCGGACGTCATTCCTCTGCCCGCACGCGATCACGGGTGCCGTTTAAGTTGTCAACTTGATCACGCCTCGCTTCCACCCCGACGGAGAAGCTGTATGGATCCGAGACTTTCTATTCGTGCCTTGGAAGACGGACCATTGGTGCCAGCAGCCATGCGCCTGTGCCTGTGTGAAGGCTGCCGCTCGGCAGCTGGTCGCCGTTCGGCAGAACGCGAACGGGAGTCGCAACTGCTGCAAGGTGTGCGTCTTGCTAGAAGGCTATCTCAACGTGGGGAGAAATATCGCCTCCCGTATTGACTATTATTTGCATGCTGTGACGTTGTCGTGGCCAACGAGTGACCCGAGTGTCGTCGTATGTGAGCGCTGGTCGATGTCTGTGGGGTTAGGCAGCTTCTTGTTCTCCATCGCAGCGACTTGCCACTTCCCTAAGCCACGGAAGGACAGCCTCGATGGCACCGTGGTGCAGGCGTCGGTACTGCAGCCGGCTGCTCATGAAGGAACATTTACTCAAGCAGGACGTTTAACCACATACTTCGTCGCGCACAAGCGTGACCAGTGCGCTTAGCGAAGCGTTAGTTTTGTTTCCGGCCGGAGTATTTTGACTTCTCAGAGTGACCGTCTTCGAAGGCGGCACTGCACACCTGCGATGCCACTTCAGTTTGGATCTGCAGCACATTCGCGGTTCATGGCAACGCACTAGATGCGCGTTACACGACGTGAAAGCGCTGCTGGTCTGCTGGCGGCGCACAAGCCTTTACAACACGCTGCACACGTTTTTATTGAATATGCGTTTGTGTTTGTGACTGTATGTTCTCCATGCATGTATATGTGATCAATGTGTACATCGAAATTATCATCCTGCACCTAAAGAAGCATGAAAGACGATAGGCCAGGTTATCATCTCCTGCATGTAGTTAAAGTTTGTATATCTCCCTTTGTCTAATAATCCGTATAAACTGCAGTAAATATTTGCTTAATAACCAAACAAGCAAGGTGTCACTCAGCCACCACAAACATGGAGATCACATTGGACGAGATCCGTTCACATTTACCGCAAAGACGCACGTGTCCTTAGATTTTGGTTGACCTCAAGGAACTTCGGGCAATGAAAATCAATCTCGAGTCACCCAGTGCGGTGTGCTTCTTAATAAGATCGCCGTATAAGCATGTACAACCCAAGAATTCTCGTTGCGAATTGTATTTACATTGAAGGTGTGGTGTATAATATGATGCCAACCCATGAACGCACTTGTGATGTCAACGCGCGAAATCAAAAGAACTGCGTTAACCTGCAAATGATTTCGTACTGAGCAGGGACAACAGCGTGCTAATGACTGACAGTTACAGTCATGGCCAATGTTCGTTTTGCAGTGCATACAGTAGGATAGTAAGCAGTCTATTCCCGAATGAATGACCGAGTGCATGGATATTTTTATTGGAAGATAGGACGTGCTTGCCTGACAGCTGAATGCATATACAATCCCTTAAATTTCCGTACCTATTTGGTTTTCCATAATCTTTGCACCCGTGTAATAGAAATAAGTGCATTCATGCCCGAGCGGTTAAGGCGATGGACTAGGAAACCATTGGGGTCTCTCTGCAGAGGCTCGAATCCGGTTGACTCCGTGCATTTTATCTTTCTCCCTGCTTTGTATCTTGGGCAGTTTTGAAGATGAACCGGGTCTTGTGCATTTAGTTATCACTTTCACTCTCAATATTACTCATGAAAAGCCGCAGTTTAGGCGAAGCATCGCTAGCGATATAGAAACAAAAATCCCACGAATTAAGCTTCGTAGATTGATAGACAATATAAACTACATGAATCATTTTCTACTTTACCAAATAATCATTGTGGCACGCGCACAGAGACAAAGACAAGCCGCTGATAGTGACACTCCTTAGCCCGCCAGCGTAGTTAGTAGCGCAGAATGCCACAACGCCCCCCGCAGGGGTGTCTGCACAAGCAGGCGTTTGGTGTGTTGCGACATCACGTACCCGAGCAGACGAGGATTGGACCTTCCCGCGTGTAGCCGTGCGTGGCTTAGCCGTGTCTGGGGAAAGGGGGATCCTGGGGGTTGAGCCGATGCTGGGTGTTTTGACCTTTAAGGCCCCCCGGCGGAGGCAACACACCTCTTCGGCCTCTGCTTCACATAGACGGCACCTCCAGACTGACCCACCTAGAGGAAATCGGCAGTCGCCTTTTCCTGTCTCTCTCTTCCTACAACCTTCGTCTTTCTCTCCCACATTTACATCTTTCCTGTCTTCTTTTCACTTCTTTCACTTCCGTATTTCCTGGCGGCAAGGGTTGACCTCGTGTAATTATCCAACCTCAGGTATTTAATAGTAGGTTATAGTGGTGATGCATGGCTGGCGTCTTCAGGCTTCCAATCCTGTAGCGTCCCCTTGTTGGGCTCAGTGGTGGGTGGCCACCATCACCGCCGAATTTTCCCATTTTTTATGGCAGAAGCTTTTCCCCCATTACCTGATCGCTCCCTGAAGAGGGGGCGCACCGATGAACACTTCAACTTTTTCATACAACCGAAAGTGTCCTTTCTTAAATACCATGTTGTCCACAGTCAGCACGAAACAAAGACAGTCCGAATGATATCACCATTTCTTGTAGCCAAATCTATCACTGACGCAATATGCCCAGGTTATAAAGTGACGAAGATGGGAAGTGGCGATCTTCTACTCGAAATCGCGAGTAGCCACAATACGACAAACTCTCGAAACTTGTAGCATTTGGGGACATTCCCGTTTCTTTGGGCCCACACAGGTCGATGAACACAGTGCGCGGTGTCATCTCGGAAGATGACCTTATCGAACTTACCGAAAGTGAATTACTAGAAGGATGGCAAGAACAGAACGTCGTACAAAGAATAAAAGGATACAAAGGATAAAAATAAGGCGCGATGACAAAGAAATACCAACCAGGCATATAATCATCACTTTCGGAACTAGCAACTTACCAGACTCAATAGAAACAGGATACTGCAAACTCCGTGTAAGGCCATACATTCCTCCCACGCCGATGCGGTTCGCAAAGCTGCCGAGGGCGCACTACTTGTGCAAAATGTGCATCAAACGAGCACTCATCTGACACTTGCAATTCCACCATCCGTTGCGCTAACTGTGAAGGAGATCACCCCGGATACTCTCTCGTTCTTGTCCATCCTGGAAAAAAGAAAAACAAATCATCTAAATCAAAGTAAAAATGAACCTTTCCTTCCAAGAGGCGCGCACACGCTTCTCCATCAATCACTCTAGTCCATCCTACACCGATGTGGCGCGCCGGGGGGCAGCGCTACATCCTTCGGCGGCCGCCCAAGTCACACGCAATGTGACGGCGGTCACGCCATCAGCCCCCCGGCTGGAACAGCCAGCGCTGTACCGGCCCCCACAAAGGAGGACCAGCAGACCCTCGGGCCTGTTGGACCCAAGGCCAGTGCGCGTGCAGATAGGCCCACCACCCCCGGGAACGTGCCCGCTGCAGAGGCACTATCCACCGCCTAAGACGAGGTGATGGATACAAATACAAATCCAGCGTCTCAGACGCCGAAGGAACAGCGCAGCTCCCTTGAGCGCGCCCGGAAGATCAAGAAATCTCGTTTCACGGGGCCTGTAAAGGTCTCGTGAGATAATCTAATCAATATTTCTTAGACACACAGCACAAAACACATACATTATCGATACACAGATAATGCAATGGAACGTCAGGGGTTTACTCCACAACCTAGACGACATTACGGAGCTCTTACATAAGTACAGTCCAAAGGTGCTGTGTGTCCAAGAAACACATCTTAATCCTTCACGCACGAACTTTCTCCGGCAGTATACCGTTTATCGAAAACACCACAACAACGCCCTCACCTCGTCTGGCGGCGTGGCAATAATAGTAGATAAGGGTGTTGCTTGCCGGCAACTACAGCTTAAGACAACTCTAGAGGCAGTTGCAGTCCGTGCGGTACTGTTTAATAAACTGATCACAATTACCTCTGTATACATCCCCCCGAACTACCAACTTTCAAAAACATAATTTCACACCTTTATCTTTGAACTGCCCGAACCCTACATTGTCGTTGGAGATTTTAATGAACAAAACACCCTTTGAGGAAGTCGTCGTTGTGATGCCAGAGGACGCTTAGTTGAAAACTTCCTCCTCACTACAGATGCTTGCTTGCTTATGGGAAAGAACCTACATTTTACAGTGTCGCAAACAAAACATTCTCATCTATCATTGCATCGAGTTTACTCTTGCCGCATCTAGAGTGGAACGTAATTAAGAATCCCTACGGGAGCGATCATTTCCCCATGGTCATGGAACTAACAAAGGGTGATGAGTGCTCTCCACATGTCTCCCGGTGGAAAGTCGATTGTGCCGACTGGACACGATACAGGGAGATGACACATTTGACTTGGAACGACATCTGTAAGCTTTCTATCGAAGATGCAGAGATATATTTCACGGCGTTCATAGTTGATGCGGCGTCAATGTGTATCCCCGTAACAGATGGATCGTCCTGTAAGCGCCGTGTTCCATGGTGGAACGATGGCTGCAAAAAAGCGCATAGAATTAAAAATAGGGCTTGGAACAACCTTCGAGACTCTCCAACTACGGAGAATTCGATCATTTTCAAGAAAATAAAGTCTGAGGGTAGAAGAACGCGGCGCCGTGCCAAAAGGGAGAGCTGGCAAAGATATATTTCTAGCATCAACTCTTATACTGACGAACAAAAAGCCTGGAACAGAGTGAATAAAATCAAAGGTCGGCAAACTCATCCTCTACCATTAGTAAACACGCAAAGAAATACTCTTCAGGACCAAGCTGACTCTCTGGGGCACGTTTCGAAAACATTTCTAGCCCATTGCATTCCTCTGATGCATTCCTTAGATACCAGAAACAAGCTGAGAGACTGCCTCTGGACCTAAAGGGAAAGAGCAATGAATCGTACAACCATCCTTTCAATATGGCCGAATTACAGGCTGCAGTACATAGTTGTAATAAATCAGCTCCTGGTACCGACCGAATGATTTGCGAGATGATTCAACACCTGCATCCCGAAGCACACAAAACACTCCTCTCCCTTTTTAACGCCATATTCTCTGCCAGCTACATCCCGTCAGCTTGGAAGGAAGCAGTCGTAATCCCCATTCTGAAAGACTGCAAGGACCCGTGCACAAACAGTTTTTCTTATCAGTATTTTTAGACATGGAGAAAGCATACGATACTACTTGGCGTTTCGGAATTCTTCGTGATCTAGGTGGAATGGGCATCCGAGGCAACTTGCTAAAGGTGATTCAAAGTTATCTGCACAACCGCACATTTCATGTTCGTGTTGGTAATCTCCTGTCTCGTCTATTTACTCAGGAAACAGGTGTGCCACAAGGTGGAGTTCTGAGCTGTACTTTATCCCTTGTAAAAATGAATTCGCTCCATACTATCAAACCACGTACAATGTTTTATTCCGTATACGTGGATGATATCCAAATAGGTTACAATCATGTAATCTTAGTATCTGCGAGCGACAAGTGCAGCTTGGCCTGAATAAGTTGTCTAAGTGGGCAGACGAGAATGGCTTTAAACTAAACCCTGAAAAAAGTACATGCATTCTTTTCTCCAATAAGAGAGGGGTAATACCGGAGCCCGTTATTGATCTTAATGGGGAACGGCTATCTATTAGTCATGAACATCAATTTCTAGGCCTCATTTTAGACTCCAAACTAACTTTTATCACACACTTAAAATATTTGAAAATGAAATGCTTGAGGACAATGAATCTACTGAAGCTCTTGTCCCGCACATCTTGGGGAAGTGACAGAAGGTGCCTCTTGAGCTTGTACAAAAGCCTGCTCGATTCCATCCACCACTTGGGTATCCGTCTTGCTACTGGTGCGTTCAGGACTAGCCCCGTAGAAACCCTGTATGCCGACTCTAACGAATGGTCCCTACATCTTCAAAGAACATATTTAAGTCTGTCGTACGCCCTCAAAGTGAAATCAGATTTCCATCATTCATGCCATTCAGTTATTTACGACCTGTCTACGGCTAGGCTTTTCCGTAACCGCCCAGGCACTAGACCTCCTCTGTCCCTTCGGTTGGAAGCATTGTCCGAAGAAACAGGTGCGCCGATATTAGAGAATGTCATAATGGCAACTACGCGGCTTCCACCGCCGTGGGAGTGGAAGACTATCGAATGTAACGCGTCGTTTGCAGAAATATCAAAACGAGCACCTGAGACATACATACGGTCACATTTTCTTGAGCTTCAGGAGAAATATTCTTGTGCTGAATTTTACACAGATGCCTCTAAGTCTTCTTCTGGTGTTGCTTACGCAGCACTAGGACCAGCATTCTTAATATCCGATACATTGAACCCATATACATGTGTCTTTACAGCGGAAGCATATGCAATACTCTCTGCAGTGAAGCACATCAGGCAAACGAATCTTACTAGGGTTATAGTGTTCACAGACTAATTGAGTGTAGTGCGAGCCCTTATGAATGCACGTAAGCATAAAAACACTGTCTTTATTGAACTGTACACTTTGCTATGCTCAGCTTATAGTGCTAAACGAATGATCATCCTATGCTGGGTACCTGGCCACTGTGGCATAAAGGGCAACGAAGCTGACGAGAAAGCTACTTCAGCAGCTTTTGTGACACGGACATAAACATACCCATCCCGGCCACAGATCTTAAAGCATACTTGCGTCACAAGCTCAAAAGCCATTGGCAGCAACAGTGGAATGCTTAGATATCAAATAAACTGCACTTGATAAACCCCAAATTAGGATATTGGGTATCGGAGAGAACATCACGATATAACGAAGTGCTCCTTTGCCGATTAAGAATAGGACACGCTTACGGCACTCACTCTTACTTCTTGACTGGGGGGTATCCTCCCACTTGTAGTAAGTGCGGCCAAAATCTCACAGTCCTGCACGTTCTTATTCAATGCCCTGCAATAGAAGTACAGAGGAGAAAGTATTTCATTTCCGCATATCGCGAAAATATTCCTCTTCTCCCGAAATTTTTTCTCAGCAATGAACCGCTTTTTAATGCGAAACTTCTTTTAGAGTTTTTTGCTGAAACAGTCAGTCTGGAGATCATTTGGCCAGGAAATTTTTAGCTCACGTATAACAGCCCTGCACTCAAAGGCTTTCTTGAAGCTAAAGTGTGACTGTAATGTTTTATTGCATCATGATTTTAACGATACTAAACTACCATAGCCCACAGCACTACTTACTTAACTAGTGTCATTATTTTATCAAGTATATATTTTACACCACCCACAGCGACCGATTTTGGGCCTTTTTACAGCCATATCACATATACCATGAGAAATTCATTGTATGCGCGTGCAGCGAGAACTCTCTATGTGCAAACTGTAGTGGTTGCCATCCAGCTAGTTATAGCAAGTGTCCTACGCGTGCAGCGGCAATAAAGCGTAAGAAAACGTTTATCTTGGGGCCAACAGGAAACGATGAGAAAAATACGACGAAGAAAAAGACAGAAAGTCACAGAGAGTCGGACGAAATCAAATGGAGCTCAAAGAGTGAAACTGATTTTCCAAGCCTGAAGCCTTCTCCAGGAATCCAGGACACAGTGGTGCCATCGCGCAGCGGACCGGCTAACGCAGTCAAATCAGTGAGCAGAGGCCCCGCGGAAGAGAAGACTGCTGAACAACCGGAGCAGCGAAGTTATGTGTCTGCACTGCAGCGACCCCAATCACGTTGCGATGAAAAAAATCATCAGGAGGGCTGTCAGCAGGTGCTACGTGCTCTCTTCAAGGCCTTGCGATCACACATAGAGAGGATGCCGGCGAGCTCGATGAAGGAAATGCTCGAAGTAGTCCTGGCTCTCGAGTCAGTGATTGTAAGCTCTGCCTCTTCTTAAAGCACCAAGCAATATGGATGCGGTCAGGACACAATGTTCACCATCTCGTCCACAGGTGCCACTTATTATGCAATGGAACTGTGCGGGTCTTGCGTGCCACTTACCTGAACTGTCGCGCTTCTTACGCAACATGCCTGTGCCAATATTGGCCCTGTCCGAGGCTGGTCTTCCAAGTTCCAGATCAATTGCTGGTTATGTCGCACATGGAAACCAAAGTATTCCGACATTTCCGAACGGAAGCGCCAGGCTATATGTGAGACGGGAAATACCACATTACGTTCTACCAGTTCAAGACCTTTGCAGCAGTGCTTTGGAAGTCACTGCTGTACAAGTGCGGCTGGGAAACCGAAGTCTCAGCGTGGCCTCCGTATATGTGAGCTCTCGTCAGAAGGTCCCGATGGGAGAAATTATAAGAGACCTCTGCAGCCGCTGCCCAGCTCCGAGGATTATATGTGGGGACTTTAACGCGCACCATACTCTCTGGGGCGACAAGACGACTGATGCACGTGGAAAGCAAATTGTTAGAGCTTTAAACACCGAGGGACTCTGCGTGGCAAATGACAAACAGCCAACGTTTTTTCGACCACCGGCCTCTTACAGTGTCATTGACTTGACGTTACATTCAACGGACATCCTCACATCGTCAACGACTAGCAAAGATAGAATGGGCAGTGATCATTTTCCTGTCTTCGTTAACATTGCTGGATATAGAACCAACGGCCGAAGATCCTGTCCAGCGACGCATTGGGATACGTACAGGGACGGCCTAAGCGAATCATCTGGAGACCTGTTCGCGGACATGCTACGTAGCAAGAGATTGGCTACCGCTGAGCTGAAGCTACCCGACCACTTCCCCGCTCCGGATCTAAAGCTCAAAAATCTATGCGCTGCCCGTAGAAGAGCGGAGCGGAGGCTGATGAGGACGAAGGGTGACCCACCAATGAAGACTATATACAACAGGATTAACGCAGTGATTCGGCGGTATACAAGGAAACTAAGAAGAGATCAATGGGCATCATATTGTGCAAGCCTATCGGTCTTCACACCAGTTCCAAGCATATGGTGGGTCGTTAATAACCTTGCTTGAAACTTTCGACCACACAAGCCATTTGAAGCCCTAGCATTGAAGTTAGGCAAGACACTCGCTTGTCTTGCGAATGCGTTCACTGAAATATACTCTTCCGGCAGGTCAGCCGGCACAGCCGACCCGCCTCCGCCGCTATTGTCGTCCCTAATGGATGCTCCTTTCACACTCAGAGAGCTGGAACTAGCCATGAGCAGCCTCCGACGTCGCTGTGCGGTGGGACCTGACCTTATCAGTAATCAGATGCTGACTAACCTACCGGTTGAGACGCGGCGTGATTTGCTGACATTTTTCAACCAAGTCTGGGCCAGTGGGGCTATCCCACATTTATGGAAGGTAGCATGGGTGGTACCGGTTCTGAAGCCTGGAAAGAATCCTGCAGCTCTGGACTCATACAGACCGGTATCACTGACCTCGTGTGCAGCGAAGCTAATGGAGAAGATGACGTGCACAAGACTCACTTGGTATGTCGAGCAGGGTCGAAAACTACCATCGTGCATGACTGGGTTTCGGCAGCGTCTAAGCGCTCAAGACAATGTGCTGGACCTGCTAAGCCACATAGAACATTAGAGTGCGGACGGCCTGTCGACGCTTGCTGTTTTTATGGATGTCTCTAAAGCTTACGACTACGTGTCTCAAAGAGCCATCATCAGCCAGTTACAAGTTCTAGGCGTCACGGGTCATCTCTTGCACTTTATACATACGTTCCTCAATGATCGTCGCATCAGAGTTCGTCTTGGCGACACTTTGAGCGATGAAATACGTATATTTCGTGGTGTGCCACAGGGAAGTGTTTTATCTCCCTTATTATTTAACATTGCCATGAGTAGCCTCCCAACAGTACTAAACCATCGAACACCAGTGAAGATATCTATATATGCCGATGATATCTGCATATGGGTCTCCGGCTACCAGCATCGCCGCCTCGCACGAATAGCCCAGGGAGCAGTAAAAGCAATTCAGGGTCACTTGGCATCGATTGGATTAACACTATCAGCAGAGAAATCATCATTCATACTATTTCCTGGAGTGGAAAGAAAATCTACACGCTTGACGCTGACTTTGGACGGATACCAGATTCGACAAGTCACCAACGTCCGATTTCTGGGCGTTACCTTAGACCATAGGCTACTCTGGCGCCGCGGTGTTGACCCCGTTGTGGCGTCATCGTCACCCAGGCTACATGTGCTCCAGCGAGTCGCTGGCATACGCTGGGGCAACAACCCGACGTCAATGCTACGGCTACATACAGCGTTGGTTACCAGTCGAGTCCTGTATCAGCTACCTCTGATGTCACCCTCAGACAGCCAATACGAGCGCTTAGAAGCCATCCACAGAAAAGGTATCCGACTTTGCCTTGGAGTCCCTCAGCCAGCGTCTAACAAGAAAGTGCTCTACGAAGCTGAGTCACGCCCTCTACGACTTCAGGCTTCCGAGGCTCTGATGATCCAGCTACTACGATTGAGTGAGTCTACGCCCGGCAGAGCCCTCCTAAGACGTATAGGTAACAGGCCGCGCTCACATTTTTATGCAGCATTGAACACGCTTCGCGTATTAGGATTGCGCTGCTCGAGACCGAGGGAAAGGATAGAACCACCCTGGACATTCGAGGACATCACATGCAACCTAAGTGTACCACGATTGCAATCAAAGAGCTGCATTCCATCTGCAGAAGCCAAGTCATTAGTCCTGGAACACCTGAACACGACTTACCCGAATCACCTACAAGTATACACAGATGGCTCTGTCAAGGCAGACGAAGACCGCTGTGCAGCTGCATACTACATTCCCTCTCTAAGATATACGTGGTCTGGTCGTCTGGACTGTATAGCCTCGTCGACAGTTGTGGAAGGCGTAGCGATAGCTTCTGCTCTGCGCAAATTAAAGACTTTGCCTCCGCAGAATGTGGTTGTCCTTACGGACTCAAAGGCCGCATTACAACAAGTATACCGTGGTTTGCCATCCCTCAAGTTCCCACGCAAATCCCTAGCCATCGTGAAAGAACTCAACAACAAAGGCTTCACAGTAAAGTTTCAGTGGATTCCCTCCCACATTGGTATCTCAGGAAACGAAAAAGCTGATGCGCTTGCATACGCAGCGCTCTATCATCCTCCCAAAATCAAGGCTCCAAAGAGTAACCAAGTACAAAAATCTGAAATTCGAAATCACTTTGCGTCGCTTTGGGTTCCACCGCATATGCCCTGCGTAACCAAGAGATTGCACCGAGAGGAAGCCTCACTTCTATATCGTATAAGGACAGGATCTGCAAACCCACCGGCCCGGTTATTTAAAACGGGGCGAATCAATTCTCCGAACTGTATGGCATGCAACGAGACAGGAGACATTGAGCACTTTTTGTGGTCCTGCCGGCAATTCCAAGATGAAAGAGACACTCTCCTGAAGAATTTGCAAAACAAGGACCTTCCGCATGCGCGCCTGCAACACCTTATATTTCCCGAGGGATCAGTGATGGCCCGCAAAGAAACTTCACGTCTCCTGATTGAATTCTTAAGAGAGACTGGGTTGATGGACATATGGTAAAACCCATCAACGTTATTGTGCGAGACGCTCGGGCGGAGCAATTGCCGGCCTTGTTCGCCAGGCTAAACCCGCCTGTTGCTACAATTCACCACCACCACTACCACCATCATTGTCTAATTCATTGCCTGCATCATTCACAATGCACCGTTAACATTACCTTTGTCATGGCGCTCTTTAGCCATACCTGGCCCTTGCGCCATAAAACACCACACATCATCATGCCACAACGCCGGCGTGATGAGGTGGGCCGTTAGAGGCGAGCCAACGCTTCCTGCGGCCTCCGGCTTCACCCCGTCTCGGAAACCTAGATTACGCGGCCTCCAACGTTAGAACAATTTCGGCACGCCCTTACATTTGGAACTCCACGCTGTAATAACTTGTAAAATGTGGCGTGCAGGACGCGTTCGTGCTAAATAGAGAAGCCCGCGCGGACTGCGATGCTCTCCTCCCCTGTGGCGCGCTCTGCCATGTGACTTCAAAATGTGGCGCGCAGGAAGACGGCGAACATCAAGCCACCATCCTTCTCACCTCCCATTCGCGAACTTGCCCTCGCACCCGCAGCCATGCCCTCGCCGCATATGTCGCCGCACTGTGAGCGCCCAGTGTTGTCGCACGTGGACTTTATACAGAACATCAAGGCGCAGACAAAATGCGACTGGAGCGTCCATGTATAATTCCTATCGTAACAATAAAAAGAATTGACTCTCCATTCCCGCCCTGCGAAAGTGGAAATCCAGCTAAGCTGTTAAACACCACCACCACTTCATGTACTGAGGAGGGTATGCAATGCTTCATTGCTCAGTTCATCCTGCGGCGCATTATTCTGTCATATATGCGCAATACGACTAGCGGCAGCAGGCCGCCCAAGGTCGTATAGCCGTTTCTTTTCCCTTTGGGCACTCAGCGTATGCACGCTGCTCATAGGGAGTCCTAGGTATCCTTTGTATAACCACAGTGGTTGTGCGACAACAATGCCATAAGTTGCAAGGCCTGTTCTTTTATATATGAAAGGATAGTGACATCACAACCCACGTCGCAAGCTACCCTCGCCTCGGAAGCTTGCGCAAGAGTATGCTCTACCGGGAAACGTATGCGGGGAGCGCTACGTTCTTCGCATTGTTAGTAGGAGCGCCTTGTCATCGAATACGTGGTTTGGATGTTTTTTTTTTTGCTTGTTCTTTTTCGAAACGAGTGCTGTGTTGTATGTCGTATGCGAGATATTAAAGCTTGTATGCACTTCTCGCTTCAATCGCTGGAGGTTTCTTTAGAGCGCAGCTCTAGGGTGCCTGTTGTTAGGAATGGCCGTACGGGGCTACAACGAGCCAGCTTTCAGCCCGCTGCACGTGTTCCAATCCAACCGGGACGGGGTGCACTTCAGAGAACTGCGGATAACTGGCAGCCACGTGGCGCGGGGTCAGCTCAGGGGAATTATCGAGGGGAGGTAATTGGCGGAACCTCCCCATGAGCTTTTCGAGACACCAGACAATGCGCTACCTGGCCGCGCCACCCGGGACGGCCCAGAGTTCTAGGAAGCCCCTCTGACGTCGGCTCCGGACCATTACACCTGTGTGTGTGTGCGGCACATGTATGTTAGCCCTCCTCCTCCTCCAAGTCGACAGCCCTCATCCTCCTCCAAAAGGGCGGGTCATCTTCAACGACGTCGAACTGTGACGTCAAGCAGAGTGCTTATAAGCAGCGATTGTCGGCTGCTTATGGTAAAGGGTTTGTAAATATCGCCGAGGGACTATCACTTCTTGAAAAAATTGATTGAATCATGGGGTTTTACGTGGCAGACCTACTTTCTAATTATGAGGTTCGCCATAGTGGGGGATACCAAAAAAATACGACCACTTGGGGTTGTTTAACGTGCACCTAAATCTAAGTGGACGGGTGTTTTCGCATTTCGGCGCCATCAAAATTTGGCCGCCGTGGCCAAGATTCGATCCAGTGACCTCGTGCTTGGCAGCCCAACACCATAGCCACTAAGCAACCACGGTGGGTTGGTCTCCTCTTGTGTGAGAGATTCTACAGGCGCGAATAAATGTGGCCTGAGAAGCGATACTCCTGTCTGTAGACTAGTGTTTTATTGGGGGAAGATAGGTTCCATCCTGATTGCTGCAGACTCTCTGTTTACGGTCCTCAGCGCCGTGTGTTCTAGCTGCAGCGTGTAGGCGCAAGTTACCGTAACAAGATTGTTGTTCGCCGGTCCATACAGTGACTAGGTCAGGTTTTGTTAGGAATGCGTGCTGGTAAATTCTTTGGAACTCGATGCAAATGCGGCGACGGCAATCATTCCTGCCTGTAGATTCAAAGAGGCAGAAGAGGCAGATTCTAATTATTGCAACTGGGTAAAATTGTTGTAATCTGTCTCTTTGACTCTGCATATCTATATTCATGAAAAATAAATCGAGGAATTATGGTAAGGACAACATAAAATAGCAACACAATAACGAGAAAATCTTCCCTTTTCGCAGAAGTAGTCGGAGATCGATTGCGAAACGTGTCAATTGCTGTAGCCCAAACACAATGTTAAAGGCGGAAGCACAACAGTACTACAGATGATCATCGCAAGATTGCGAAGCTTTCGTCACAAGTCGTTTTCCTTGAATGCGAAACCATTAGGAAAATCAAGGTGATCAAAGGAGTACAGTTCATTGCCCTAAGTAGTATACTGCAGTCGCTATAATATAGGCTCTGCGGAAGTAAAAAAGAAAAAGGAAATCATTCCCATGTGTATGCTAATCTTATCAACTGAGGCATAGGGACGGCGAAGGTGCATCAACGAGTTTTCTCGCCACTAGCAGTTGCTAGGGGTTTCTTTGCTGGCTGTTTAGTGATGATTTCATAGGGTCGCGTTGGTCATACGACCGCGTGTCACATCTCAAGCAGGATTTGTTGCTGCACCACGCGGTCGGCTTTCGCTACCGCAGCCGTCAAAACTTCAAGCGTACTTCCAACGTGAGGTCCATGATAAGCCACCTAAGAAGCGAAATCACGGATTACAGGCTAAAAAGACCGCGCAACGAAGTAGCTTCTTACTTGAGGGAGGAAAGCTAACTCCTATTTTGTAATCACTCATAATAACGTTCCAAAGAAAAAAGCCTTGACTACGACGCATGTGGCGCTGGTGACGGTTTTTGATGGACGATGGATGGATGGATGGATAGATGGATGGATAGATGGATGGATGGATGGATGGACGGACGGATGGATGGATGGATGGATGGATGGATGGATGGATGGATGGATGGATGGATGGATGGATGGATGGATGGATGGATGGACGGACGGACGGACGGACGTTATGAGCGTCCCCTTCGGAAAGGGGCGGTGGGTTGCGCCACCAAACTCTTGCTATGATGCTGCCTAATGTCCTATCCTAGTTAAAAAGGAAAAAAAATCCCACTAGGAACTTCCATAACCACGTTTTGTGACCCCCTACTGCGAATTTTGCTTTTGTGCATCTCCGTTTCTGGTCGTTTCCCTGCTTTTCTTCCACCATTCTTCCAATCTCCTCTTACTAATCTCTATTGTGGACATGTTTACTTTTTCCCTGCTCTCGCTCAACCCAAGCGCTTCAACGAGGCCCGTGGTGCCTAAATCGACCACTGAGCAGACGTCTTCATATTCTAATGAAACATGCGCCATTGTTTCCCTAGCTTTACCGCAGCCAAGCACATGCTTGTTCTTCCTTCTTATATCTCGCTTTGTAGGTGCATGCTCTAAGGCATCCTGATCTCACCTCGAAAAGCAATGAGCTTCCCTTTGAGATATTATAAATTGTTTCATTCGGTATTTGACATTTGGTACTCAGCACGCCTTCTGACGCCATCACCTTTCCTCATCGGTACATGAAAACGCTAGTGGAAATCGTTTTATTAGCTTCACTGCAAAAGCATTGGGATGGGCTTCTACACCAAGGTAAGGTTTATATTGAAAGTGTACATCGTCCTCTGTCCAGAAGACGATGTTCAACGAGTGCTGGTTACAAGAATAATGTATATGTCGAAATAATACGCATATTGTTAGTGACACGCATTTTCTGTTCACTGTTAAAAAGCCTTCGAATATGAAATTAAAATAAATTTCACGGTCCTATGTGCCGTAACCATGTTCTCATTATGAGGCATGCCATAGTGACTCCAAGAGGTGCATAAATTTTGAGCACCGGGGATTGTTCAGCGTCCGACCCATTCACGATGTACGGGCGTTCTAGCATTTCGCTCCAATCCAAAGCTATGTATATCTCACTGGCAGTGATATAAGTAATAGCTGGAACGTGGAAGCGTATATAGTGACCACCGTACAATGAAAAGAAGCACGTGCAGGTGAAATTCCCTCAAGATGAATTGCTCGGTGGCCCGGCATCCATAGTTAGAGAACTAAGAAGAAATCATGTGAAGCTTATGAATGACATGTGTTCGTAGGGGCCGAATTTCGGTCTTGTCCACTGCAGTGCATAAAAAACACAATCTGTGACAATAATTATACTTGTAGCTGTTATGGGGAACTTTCCAAGGCTAGAACCGTATAACCAAGTCTTCTGCCTAGAAAAGTGCGCGCGTACTCAGGAAGACGAAGCTTATATGATAGGCTAGTATAGAGAAGCTGAGTACAGTCCTGCGACTGCCTGGTCTTCACATGAGGATGCTTCGGTCACTTTCTCATATACGCTTTGCGCCGCTATAGAATGCACTTTCATAAGGTTTGGTGGCGCTGGCGTGAACTGAGCTCAATCCAATCTTCCAGTGAAGGATGCTTGAGACACCGGGAGAATTCTTCACGTTGATATAATACCCATCTTTGCGTCAGTCCCGAAATTTCTATCCAAAACCCGTGTTTGCTGATGTGTGGTCAAAAAAACAATCAAGCCCAAACTCGAATCTGCCGACGGGATCACAAGGTGAGGAGATTTCGCTGGTCATTGTTCTGAGCTTTTTGGAAGCGATAGAAAAGGAAAGCTTTCCTTCATCCGCTTCCGACTCCATGTCACGCGTCGAGGCGGTTCAGGCTCCGCGTGCTGAGAGCGAACAGCGACACGTCGGCGCAGTATGACGTTGCAACAGCAATTGACATCCATGGCCGCAGCCACGGGTGTTTTCTTGTTGCATGCTGTCGTGGAAGTTATGTCGCAAAAGTGAAGTCGGACCACTGCACTCTTAGGAGCAGAAGGTGGAACATCGGCTTATAGGGAAGAAAACAAATCACTCTCCTCGCAGTCGCTAGGAGTTTGATATGATTAATTTTCCAATGCAGATAGCGGTCAACGTACATATCTCTGTTACTGGTTTTACGATCAAGTCTGAGTCTCGTGATAAATTTTACCGGGATGCTTGTACCATCACTCAGCAGAAGATAATGCATTAGTCGAGAATAGCCAGCTTTTATTTCATAAATATCCTAGCTATAAATGAAGAGCCAATGCACATGATCTGTATGTGGACATCACCCTACAGGGCTCCAAATGTTTTAACGTTATAATGTTTAACTTGTTTAGCGATAAACTGGAACCATGTATTACAAGAATGCCATAGTTTTGGTCATTCTTGTCTGTAATTTTACATCTTTGCGGTCCTACGAACTACACAGAAGTAAAAGCGGAAAACAAGCTTTTTCTACGTTCCTTACATACTAACTGCAATAAAAGCAGGCACCTCATTCTGAATATCGGACGAGTTACGCTCGTATCAGCAGAAATTGTGCTGACTTAAACTACGATGGTAAATAAATGAGAAGGTTGAATGTAACTGGTTTATTGGACGAAACACATTCCCTGGCAGCGCTGTAGCAAAAAAACGCATTGGACGGTTCAGTTTCTATATTGGCGAGGCCCAAGCTGCAGAATGGCAGGAAGGATGAGCTGGGGGCAGAAAATGACCACTAGGTATTCATGCTAGGCATAAAAGAAATCGTGCTGTCCGCCCCCTTCACTACGCCCCATTTCTATTTATTTTGCACACTTGAAGAAGTTTGATTGAGGTTGAAAAATGTGCCATGCCAAAATATCCCACGCGGCTTATATGGCCCGATGCTCAACGCTTCGCACCTGTTCATTTGCCATCGATTTTCTGCCACCTGGGTTGATCACAATTTCTCTTATGGAAGAGATACTTGAAGTTCTGAAGTTTGTGGAAAAAGCTGCAATACTGAAAATTTTCACCTGTTACAAAAACGTCCCATAGGTAATACCAATGCGCACGAAAGGCAGCAAACTTCGTTTACAAACGACAGACAGTTCATACTACGAAAAGTGCAATGACTTCTTTGTTGATAAACAATTCATGACGAACCCTTCGTTGAGCTACTGTGAGGGGAGTTCCCTTGGATGCAGTAAACTTGTGATTTCTGACAGGACGAACAAAATGTCAAGTTCCCTTGAGGTGACAAACTTTCCAAATGCTTTACCACCACTCCCACCAATCCGATCAGAAATATTCAAGTGTATGCGACTTTAATGGCACATTTCGTTTCTGTGAATACGAATATAAGAATATGGACGGCCGCGCACGCTGGTCTTGCCAGAAACGAAGCGGCTCACGCCAGCCCCCAAGAATTTTCAGTCCGCGCGCCGGCATTACATGAGCCAGACTCCGTGGCGGCAGCGGCTACGTTAACTGCGTGGTATCGTCTTCCAACTTTTCACGACCTCTGCAGCCGCTACCGCCTAGAACGTTTAATCTTCCCGCCGCTCATAAACAAATCCTCGCGCAGGAGCGAGGTGTTGTGGCGACAGCGGCACCCACGCCTTGCCCTCTGCTTCACCTCACCGACTCCTCCCTCTACCCCTCACCTCGCTGTAAATGTTGCTCCACAACCAAAGCCAATTCTAAGCACATCATGTGGGGGTACCCGAAACACCCGCCACCCTTATCCCTCCGTAAATTAATAGGCAGCGAGGAGCAGGGGGAGTCTGCCTTGCGATGCTCCTGGCGCGATATCTCGGGCTCTTTGAGAAGGTTGCGAAGGGCTAGCATGCGTAGCACTCTCTCCCTTTTATCCCTCTGCCACTTTCCTTCAAAAAAGAATACAAAATAGATCCCCCCCCCCGCCACCTGCACCTCCCACCGAGTCCGCAACGACGTCAATGCAGCATAAGCCGCACTTACGAGAGCAATAAGCGCAAGTGCAAGGTGTTTATAGGTGGATTCAGAGCCCTCCTTATCGAAATGACGGGCATACATAAATGTGTGTGCCTGAAACTGGTGAGCTTTGTGTTCCCTTGCATGTGATGAATTACAACTGAAAGAAATCGTGGATACATGCTCCGAGCTACGCACAGTGTTACGTAAAGTAAAAGAAACGGTATCCAGCTCACCTGCTAACACACGTTAACACAAGTTTAAAAAATTGTGCAGTTCGCGCGCACACTGGGAATCGATGAATCGATGTCTGTGCTGGATGCTTTTATTGACGAAAATTAGCGGTAATCCTTGCGGTTAAGCATAATGTCTTCGACGTTTAGTCTAACACGACATGGGTGAGTCCATGTGAAACCTTACCTTGCGGTCACCGGTGCTGCTTCTCTGCGTAGTACACAGAACACGCATGGAGAGGTGTTTGCTTCAGGCGTTATTGTGCGCCACTGTTCACAACCTCCGAGAAAGTTAGCATTGTCATTGCGTCGCACGGAAAATAGCATCGTGGCAAAAGTGGTAAATTTTATTTGAATTATGGAGCTGTATACGTGCCGATACCGTGATCGCATTATGAGGCACGCCTCAGTGGCAATTATTAAACTCCGAATAATTCTGAGCCCCCTATAATCTTTAATGTGCCCTTAAACCTTAGTGCGCCAGCGTTTATGTGTATAACCCGCGTGGAAATGCGGCTGCCACGGTCGGGATGGAACCCGCCATCTTGCGCACTGTCATAGGCGTACAGCTGCGGAGGCGGGCGCAGAAGTTTTGACTTCTGTGCTCCTTCTTCCACCTCCCGTGCGACCCTTCACGTGCGACCGATTTCACGTGCGACCCTTTCCCCAATTATATATACTCACTCGTTCCACTACTGCGTCAGTTCTACCAGTACCGCCTGGAAGAAGTTAACGTCGAAGCACTGCCTGATGTCGACGAGCCTACGTGATCCAATGGAGCCAATCCAAATAACGCACCTCACCTTGGCCGTCAGGCTTGTCCATCGGTGCGCCCTGGCACGGCAACATTGTGTTTGCTTGCCATCGCACTCATGTATCCGTTGTCATGGCTCGTCAAATAGTGCGCCCAGTAGCTTTTGCTGAATGGTGTGCGCGTTGAAATTTGCCTGTGTAGACGTTTCACGCTTGAGATGAGCCGATTCGCATGTTGGATCAAGTTGTCTGCGATTTCTCCTGCTCTCCAAAATCACGTCACTGCCCATCCCCCCATGTGATTTGAAAAAGGTCCGCATTTTATTATAGGCGTTATATTGCCATAGGCACGCCGACGAAGTTTTGTGTTCCCATCAGTCAGGGAAAGCACGAAGCAAAATACTAGGTGCGTGCATTCAGCTTTGCTTAGGATAATCGTCGTTGCCCTAAGTGAATACACTGTATATACCACAAGATCACATTCGTTCTCACCACTGCAGGGCGAGTATCGTCAAATCCTTTTTAATTAGGCTTCACCCGAACGCTCTTCAAAAACATGTTCGCTGAGTATTTAACCGCTACGAGAGAATGACTTCTAGCGAAACTATTATCGCGCGTCGAGCAGACATATGTTACTTACATTCACGTAACATCCATTACACGCAAACACGCGGTACCAGAGTGAGAATGAAGGTTACTTGATGTAGCAGCACATTTAGACGAAATACACAACAAAAATGTCTTGCAATGACAGCAGCAGTGTTCGAGACAACGGCATTTTCATCATTAATGCGCACATATTGAAGCTCCTCTTTTTACAACAGTGAGAGCACACGTAGGAACAGAAATATTTTGATTTACCTCTCTTCCTGGCTCCAACACGTTCAATGTGGAAGAAGTGATCATTGTTACAATAAAATTGCAAATGTAATGACAGCGCCTAAAATCAAGCTTCTACATATCTAGGCCTGTTAGCCGCGCTTTTCTGTGTGCGCGGTCTTTGAGATTTATTTTTTATGGTACTTCTAAGACCGATTTCGCTTACGTCTTGCGTTGGCAAAGTCATGGAACACGCAGTTCTCACCCGCGTGACCGACTTTCTCGAAGATCGTGACGAGTTCCCGCACACCATGCTAGGATTCCGCCGCAATATCTCCTCACAGGACGTATTGCTTCAGCTTAAACACCAGCTTAGACGACACTACCAGCTCCACTAAGGCAATCCTCGGCCTAGATATTAAAAAGGCCTTCGATAACGTTAAACACGAAGCAATCTTAAAAACAATTAGAACGTTAGGACTTGGCCAAAGAACGTATAATTACGTTAGAGATTTCCTCGCGTGCAGGCGTGCATGCATCGTCGTTGGCGACGAGGAATCGCCGGAATTTGAGACGGGTCTGTCCGGCACGCCGCAAGGATCCGTCGTATCACCATTACTCTTTAATTTAGTTCTACTCGGTCTACCCGAGAAATTAACAGAAGTTGAAGGATTGCATCATAGTCTATACGCGGATGACATCACCCTCTGGGTTCCCGGGGGAGGATGTGACGGTCACGTCGAGCGAACGCTGCAGGCAGGGGTAGATGCGCTCCAGAATTACTTGCGTGGAACGGGCCTCGAGTGCTCGGCTACCAAGTCCGAACTGTTAATCTACAAACCCACAAGGAGCGGTCGTAAAACCCTGCGCGACGAAGAACGGGAATACTCCAAAATACGTATTATATTGGCAGATGGTACTCCCGTAGCGCACGTAGACAAAATTAGAATCCTGGGGTTACACCTGCAGGCAAATGGCCATAACGGAGAGACGGTGTGAAGACTTCGTCGTTCGGTAGATGACACGATCTGACTCTTGCGTCGCATCACGAATAGACGCAATGGTATGCGTGAAGACTGCGCGATCCGTCTCGTGCAGGCGTACGCGATAAGCCGCATAACGTATGTTGCCCCCTACCTTAAGTGGATAGGGTGCGAAAAAAACAAGGTCGAATGCATGATACGAAAGGCTTTTAAGAGGGCGGTCGGCGTTCCACGCAACACGAGCACCGACAAGTTTCTGGAGCTCGGGCTTCACAACTCACTTGACGAGTTAATCGAGGCGCACGACATTGCGCAGTACGAACGATTATCTAATTCAAAGACAGGTCGATGCATCCTCGAGACACTCGGCATCGCGTAGCACACTCAGCATGGAGAAAAGATGGCGGTTCAGGCCTCGGTCCGCGACCGCCTGATCATCCCGCCGCTTCCCAAAAACATGCACCCGACGCACCACGCCGCGAGACGCAACAAACGAGCAAGAGACCTTCAGAAGAAGTTTGGCAACAACAACGAGGTGGTGTACGTAGACGCTGCGCGATATAAAGGAGAGAAAAGTGCACACGCGATCGCGGTTGTAGACCGCACGGGTAAGTGCCTCGCGAGCGCTACAGTGACCACAGGACACACGGAGGCGGCCGAAGAAGCCGCAATAGCCCTAGCACTGGCCACGGTGCCTAGCGCTGCGATCGTGATCAGCGACTCGCAGGCGGCAATCCACGGCTTCGCGCGCGGTCGCGTCTCGCGGGAAGCGGTCCGCATACTCCAAATATGTGACGACGGCGGCTCGTCATCGCCCTCGCAACCCCAAAATTCTACAGTCTTCCTCCTCTGGACTCCGGCACACACCGATGTCCCGCTCGCGGGCAATGAGGCGGCCCACGCCACGGCTCGAGGTCTCACACGCCGAGCCGCATCTGATTATGTGGCCGCCTCCGCCCCCCGAGAGCGGGGCATCGGATATGCCGGATCGGGACACTACAACAGAAACACAGCAACAAGAATCACAATGGGCGTGGGGTGATCGCCTGACCACGTTCAGAGATCTCACCCAACACTACAGACTCCAAAGACGCACATTCCCGCCACCACCCGACAAGTTAAACAGGAATGAGGCCGTAACTTTACGCTTGCTCCAGACGCACAGCTACCCTAGCCCCGTGGTCCTACATCACTTCTACCGAGGTTTATATCCAACAGATGCCTGTAAAGCTTGCGGACAGCGAGCAACGCTGCGACATATGCTCTGGGAATGTGCCGGCAACCACGGTAATGGGACCACATCCGTTCGCGACGCGTCCGTAATCGCGGCCGTTACCACAGGACGGGAAGCCTCGAGCTCGCTTCTCCCCGACGCCGCCCCAGCTGCGGGTCCCGCCGGGGACCTTCTCCATCGGCGTCGCCGCCGCTGGGAGGCGGCTCTCAAAAGTTCAGAGTTGGCAGACCAACTCTGGGCCGTCCGGCAAGCCAAAGATGCCGCCCGAGTCCAAGGACTTGGAGCCGCCACCTGAGGCCACCACAACGAAATTGCCGGCCATTCATTAATAAAGTTTCTTCTCTCTCTTATGGTACTTCACAAAACCAGTGAGGAATTTCGAACCATATTGTAGGTAGGAACATGCGCAATTCAACTTTCATGACCTTCGTAAACGAATTAAATAAACATCAGCTGTCACATCTACGAACGGCCAGTACTAGTTTTGAAGATAGTGGTGCAAGCCGAAGGAAAAGTTCATGCTGCGCTTTGTGTTCTTATTGGAACGGATACTGCGTTTGTGAGCTACCGGAGTTAAAGGAAAACATAAGCAGGGGTGAAACTTGTAATAATAATAATAATAATAATAATAATAATAATAAATTCCGGTAAACTATATCTTTGTGCTTCTACTTCATAACCATTACCGCGTCCGAACGTACAGTCTGCATGTCCCTATTAAGTGTGAGTGATTCGAACACATTTCTCTGTATGCATTTCCCTGTACGTTCGTATTTCGCGGTTATCAACCAAGGAATCCTTAAAGAAGGCAGGCTGAATCCTGGTGCCTTTCGACGGACTACGTTTCGAGCCACGCGGCGTGCAATTCCAGCGAGCCCTGTGCTTCCGTGGATTAGATTACGTAACAGGACATTACAGCCGAGCACACGAACAGAACCACTTGTCTGCTCTGGCCACCATGTAACAAAGCAGGCTTGTTGAGTTAACGTCGTAGCTTTTTCACGGTATAGTTATGAAAAAAAAAGCAGAATGGCAGTGACGAACAGAGTGAAGGGCTCATTCAATTTCGCCCAATATCATCGCCCACAAATACCATGCTCAAGGAATCAACATAGCAACAAATTTCAATCGCAAAATACTGTATTTTAAACACATATTACAAAACTATTTTCACACCAATACATTAAAAAAATGAACATTATTACGGAAGAAAAGTTCACGCACTCCCCGCAAGCGGCGCCACAGTTTGGTTGCGCCATCGTCGCGGTATATCGACATGGCGACTAGCTCGCAGCGGTTGCCGAGAACGTCCTCGCCATGCCTTCCAGGTGGCCATCCTGCGAACGCAGTGGAGCCGCCAGTGTCCTCCCATGTGTCTGCTGTGGCCATCGTGCCAGCGAACCGAGTGCACTTTTCAAGTCGCCGGTCACGTGGTCAGCAGGGAACGCACGGTCAGCTACTCAGCTTGGATAAGTACAGCGGAGGTGGCGGTAAGGCCGCCTGCAGCGCTGGGGGCTAAGGTGCTGCTGCAGCTGTGGCAAGGCGCAGCCGAGCAGACGGCAGTCACGCGTGCGGCGATGCAGCAGACGACGGGCGACTCCTGTCGGGATTGTCGGACTGCCGTCTACTCTGTTCGGGACGAACCTGGAAGAAGGAAAAAGATACGAATTGTTTGTGACTCAGCCACGAAGAGAGCCAATGTCCTCTTTCCCAAACGAAAAATTAAAGAAAAAAGTGTTACAGCAGGTGAACGTATACTCTATCGAGGTTAACAACATTTTGGTGGTTTGAGCTTGCGTGAAGCTGCTAATGATGTGTTCTGCGCAATTAATCGAATATACTTCAATGTAACTATCATCATTTCAATGTCTTCAAAACGAGTAAAGGAGTAATTTTTCTTTAACACATCCAGGAAAGAATGTTAGTTTATATGAAGGAGCTCTGCCAAAGGAATAGTTTTCTGCTGAAGAAGCAATAGAGAGCAAAACTCTAGAAGAAGAGACGAGGCTTGCAATGCACAACAGCAGCATACGCGAACATGGATGAGTACATATAATATTCGAATTACTTCAACCACTCTCTCACCTAACCGTAAACGGTGAAATAAAACGCTGTGTCTAATGCTTTCTGCGATATGTATAACGCATTTGCACAAGCTTTGCGGACATGCAAACTCAGTTATCGGAACCACGCAAGGTGGAGGAAGGCTCGCATTTTTTTCCGAATTTAACAAAAGTGGAAGCTAAATAAAGATACGCTTTCTGAAATCTCGTTTTCACTGTTTCTTTTACGTTCAACACTTGTGTCACACTTTAAAAGAGACCCTTTGCCATCTTTCAGAAGCAATACTTCACTGCTGATGAAAAATTTGTCCTCGTCCGGAGAGATGGGGCTCGTGACCAACGCCTTTCATTGGCGGTATTTCTACCGTCTGAGTTAACCAGGAACCTAGCAGGTCGCAGCAGGAAGGTGAATTATTCGACATCTCCCAGCACGTGGACACTGAACATTGGAAATCACTTCAAGGTGGAGGAAGGTTCATGAAAGGGAAAATTGTCATCCACCCGAATCCATGTGTTTCGATTTGTCGATTGATTAGCCTTCATGCTGCGTGCACTTAAGCTAGACTCCTGGTTATCTCAGAGGGTGAAAAGGCCACCCCGGAAAGGCGTTGGTACTGGCTCCGATGCGCGAACCAGTTGAATTTTCTTCAATTTCGAAGCTTTCTTTCAGAGGCAGGTCGTCTGGACACGTAGCAGCCACCGTCCCAAACGGCCGCTGGGAGAAGCTTCCGCGGTTTCGTTAGAACGAGCGGGTTTCTCAAGAATACCTAAAGGTACAAGGCAAATAGTGGAAAAGGCAGGTAACAGAGACGCGCTAGAAAACAAGCCACACGAGGGAAATGCAGTGATTAGGCTGTGGAAAGCTGGAATGTTGTTGCCCCAGGGATTAAAGATCCAGCTTTGGAAGTGTATGCAAAGGACGAAGTGTCTCACTCGATTTTCGAGGCAAAAACTGTCACTGTATAAAAAATAAGGCAGCTGTCGATATAGTCTGTAAATTGTCATCATCATCATCATCATCATCGTCATCGTCGTCGTCGTCGCCATCATTGTCGTCGTCCTCGTTGTCGTCATTCGCCCTTTCATGACCACTCCAGGACGAAGGCATCTCCCTGCGATCTCGAAGCGATTCCAACTAGCGCCCGCGAATTTCCCAATTTCATCGCTCCACCTAGTCTTCTGCCGTGGTCGACTGCCTTCCCCTTCTCTTGCTACCCATTGTGTAACCCCTATGGTACAACGTTTATCTAACCACCACATTACGTGGCCTGCCCAGCTCCATTTCTTTCTCTTGATGTCAATTAGAATATCGTATGGAAACTCAAACCTTCGTTTCGATTATTTTTTACACTGTTGCTGTTGAAATATTCTTTATAATACATTGCTTTGAAAAAGACGTAGCAATCTGTTGCACAGTTAAGAAGCATTGGCGTTCATAGTAAGAGTGCATTCCTTCGACAACATACCTAGGTACATAGATGCGTCTTTGTGCTACGCATGTAAAAAATAAAGACAAAGAAAGCTACTTTGCCATTTCATGCGCGCAATGCACCTAACATGCAGAATTTGGCCCGGCCACTTATAGCAAGCAACATACGTTACTCGAACGCTGCTTATACAGGCCTCTATAATTGCGGCAGGGAAGTGAAATAGCAAGCGGGGGCCCTCTAAAGTGAAGCTATTCCACTCTGTTTTTATTCCAATCTCCTGACGTCATATTTACGTAACCGTCGACGCAAGCATTGTTCGGTGACCCGTTGCGCTGTTTACGGAGGCCAATGGAAAGCTCTCGTAGTTGAATGTTTTTTTTTTCACTGAAGCGAGTAGCATTGCCTACCATGATACGTTTTTCTTGTCTTATTAGGGGACCAGGGGCAAGAACTACGTACAGGTGGACAGCGTTTCAGTGTGGCCGAGCTACCAACGTGAAAGTACGCAACCGGACGAGGATGGCGGTGCCGCCGTGGGCTATTGGCTCGCTTCCTTTTGCTTAGCATTCACTCTCTGGTAGAAGAACGCGGGGGCATGCACCGGAAGGGTAAAAATACCGCCTAAACGAAACCTAAGGGTAACAAAGCGGGGTAGAGCAATGTCGCGTACCCGTGAGCAAAAGTATGCCGATCACGGGGTTGCCAAATAAACCGAATTTCTTCGTAATTACAATGCGTAAACGGAAACTAATGAGTGCGCTAGAAAACTCGTAATGCCAAGTTTGGACTGCGGTCTTTCAATTCATTCTGCATTCGCAGACGCAGAAGAAAATGAGTGTTATCGACAATCCCTTTCCGTATAATTTTAGTCACGGGTGTGGGTGCCGAAAGGGCTCGACAGCATCATCTGGCACGCATGACAACTTGTAATACACTTGTATATCCATTCCCCACTGCAGCTCCGAGCATCCAGTGCCGGATCGATCGGCGGGCAGCTATCATCTATTCATTACGGAACGGGGGAGACTCCGGCAATTACAAAAAAAAAAATTTGTTACGTCACGTTGAAGTGGTGAATTTTCGTGGTTATGTGACATTGCGTCACCAGCAGGCGAAGCGGGCAGAGCTCAAACATCTTTTACTAATAGCGGACGGCTGTTGGTGAAAACAGGCCCAGAATCTGAAATGGGTATTTTCTTTTGTGCGGTCTAATCAATCATGATACGTCACACGAGTTGAAGAGTTTTCCTAAGGTCACGTGGCAGACAAACGAACTAGGGGTGGCCGGGAAAAAAAAAATTGACCAATCATGGAGGCCTGATTGCAGAAATGGAATAGAATAATTTGTAATATTTTTGCGTTATTGCGCGCGCGGATCTTTGGGTATGTCTGGGCCAAATGAAGCGAAGGCAAGCAAAATGTAAGAAATAAACAAATTGTGCTAGGCATTCCTTTCACAAAAGGATTGATAGGACTTGACGGCCTGTTAGACGAACCATACGTCATTGTACCTTAACGACTTATCCATTTCCCATTTCATGTGATGAACAAACGCATCAAAACTCCGGACTGTAAAAATAGGCTTGTTTATAAAAGCGCGCTTATCAGCCACCTTCGTTCAAAATATTACATTTGAAATACAATTAGGCCTGTTTGTATCAAGAAAAATAAGCCTTTTCAACGCCGAAACCGCCAAAAACAACCCTCGGTAGCTGAAATGGCGCAGACCTCAAATCACTAAACAACGAATTCGCTTGATAGTTTGGCAAAATCTGAGAGTTTAGGCATCACCCCGGAACAATTGAGTTATCGCAGGCCGTGGTTCGGGATTGGCGGCAACTTCCGGGCTCTAATACAAGAAAAAAAAAAAACGAAGTCAATTACCAGCCAATCTTTGCCAACACTGCTATGATAGCTTGGTGCTACTCATTTGCAATCAAAGTAGCCAAGTTGAAACTTCCTTGCGGCTGGGCTTTAAACGGGACACACAGTGTCATTTGGTTTTGAATACTTTAGTTTCGAGGCGACCTCGACGCTTCAGGCGGTACGGAATGTGAGTCATGGCTCAGTTTTCCATCAGCATCCAAATGTGTATATCTGCACGAGAGAGTGGTCAATCAGCAGAGCTTCTGAATTTTTCTCAAGTCTAATGAACGGGAACGTCAATTTAGTATGCCTCCTAAGACAACGAAACGACCCTTTGTGTCGCGTTCTCCTGGGTGGCGCGCTTTCTTCCTCTTTTTACTGCCTTCAATGCGCCCACAGGATACGCTGTGCACGTGGCTGTTGAAACGGCGAAGGCGATGGGAGCCAAGGCACATCGCCTCGGCTGAGAAACACGCATTGGTTTCCTTTATGGCTTCGTTCTACAGTCGGGTGGCTGACAACTTTGGTTTTCTTTCGCTCCTTTGATGACACAATGACAGTGACTCGCAGGTTCTGTTACAAGAAGGCTCAAGAGATGGCGCCACCATCCCGCACGTGCTGGCCGCACGCCCCTTTTGAAACCTCCGCTCCCACCGTCGCGGCAGCCCTCCTCCTCTATGAACTCTGAGCAGACGACATATCAAGTTGCGTCTGGCTCTCCCGCTCCTCTCCTGCTGGTCGGCCGCCGCGCCGTCTCAAGACACTCTACTCTCTGTACCTCCATGTAACCACACCCATTCCTGTGTACTCCATGCTTAATAAACCCAGTTAACCTCCGTTAACAAAAGTCCAGTGTTCTATCGTCCTCTATACGAGACATAACGAAACAGGTTCCACAAGGCGGCACTGTTTCTGTGAGACCATGCTTGACCACCACATGGTCTAGCGACTGGTCCCACGGAAGACTACAGATTGCGAGGCAAAAGTGGCTACAGCGACTTTGGGCTTTCGTGTATTATATACACGGCGGACCGACCACGCGCTGCAACACTTTCTCCATCGCTTCATTCTTAAGTTGGCGTGCCTGTTTGTTTTCTTTTCGAGATATTTACACATCAGTAGTAGGCTTATGGCATTTCTAAAATAAGAATGAATTATGGGGTTTTACGTGCCAAAACAACGATCTGTTTATGAGGACCACCCTAGTGGAGCACTCCGGAAATTGGACCCGCCTGGGTTTCTTTGACGTGCACTTAAATCTAAGTACAAGGGTGTTTTCGCCTTTCGCCCACGTCGAGATGCGGGCACCGTGGCCGGGATTCGATCGCGCAACCTTACGCTTACCAGCCCAACACAGTAGCCGCTAAGCAATTACGGCGAGTGTGTCCGTACTGCTATTTCTCATCCTGCATGCTTTCATCTATTACATTTAATTTCGTAGGACCCTTCTCGCCTCTATTACTCCTGTTACATTGCGTATTTTTCATGTGTGAAACAGTCGACAAGCCCTTGCTTTGCTTTTCGTCTTCGAATTCACGAAACGTTACCAGCGGTGCTGTGCGCTTTATGACTCAATAGATGCAGCCATTAGAAATATATCGTTCATATATTACTCAGCTGCAAAGTCGTAAACTTGGTGCAGACTTTTTTTTTTAATCTTGTATCTTCTTTTTCTAAGATTTCAAATGTTATGCGACTGAAAGAAAAGGCTGAATATGCGAACCAGAAGTTTGCCCTTCACATTCCGCATATTTATACGTTCTCCTAGCAGCTTCGATTGTAAGGCTAAATTGCCCAGAACGGTGTACTAACGATGAGGCTACGTGCCCCCCTCTACAAGCTCCGACATCGGTGTTTGACGAAACTGCTGCACTCCCTTCGCCGAACGTGTATTTAACGTTGAAAGATTGCGCCACATGATTACCTCAGGCCGGCCTATAGGCAGTAGTTGACCGTGACACCTTGTCTTACACGAGCATATACGTGACCTACAGTGCCGGTGTATCTTACGAGATGGCGTAAATGGAATAGTAATAGAAGAGGCCGCGCGCTGACTGCAGCGTCTTAGTTGGACTGCTGTTCGGCATACCTCGCGTGTGGCCTCCAAATGCAGCTGCTGCTCGGCCCAGCCACGCCGTACGTGTCGCCGGTGCTCTCAGCCTTGCCGGCGTTCAGCATCGTCAACGCGCACGGCAGCGTGTCACGCGTGCGTGGCCTGCTGCCCGAGACTCCGGGGCTGCACTCGGGGGAAGGCACGTGGTCGCACTCGACGAACTGGCCACTCTTGGTCGCGGCCGCTTCCGCTCCACGCGTACTCGGATCTCGCGCACTGCGTTGACAATGCACGACAGCAAGGAACACTGCTGTTGAACTGCACATTCGTCAAGCAAGGCTCCGGGGAACGCTGCAGCTCGCCTCACGAAGCTTTATGCTAAGTAAGCAGCGTCTTTCGAATGAAAACACTAACGATGTGGGCACCCCTGCGGGAAGCATTGTGCTGAATGCACATAGTGATGTTGGTTCTCGCAATCCGACTGCCGTGCATTAAGATATGCCGTAATTTATCCTAACTCATGCTAACCGTACTGAAAAGGTTTTATAGAGCGCCAAAAAATCATTCTACGGGTTCCAACAATTGCTATTTTCCCTTGCATGTAAAGCTTGACGTTAAGCCGCGACCGAAAAGTGCCCGAGCAGCGGTACTGAAGGGTAGCATTTTTCTATTCCATTTCGTTTATTCAGACAACTTCATTCCAACCAATAAGGAAATGTACAAAAATAACAAAGGGTCCGAATACAATAGCCACCACGTGCATTTTGATCGCTACCTCCATGCACCACTCGCTGTACTGTCAGTTTTTCATGCCGCAGTATCAAGCACTTGTGTTGGGTGTTCAATTTGGGCATTTTTTCGTAAAGGGCGAAAGCCTGAACTTCACCCTTTGATACCCCGCTTTTGTCTGTGCGATTCACTGTGGTGTCGGAAGAGCTGCTCCTTGTGGCAAAAAAAGTGTCTCGATGCAGGTGTTTTTTTTTTCCCCTTTTTGATTCTTACGCAATTCGTATGGTAGCAGAAAGCGGCATCGTATATATACACTGGAGCTCCAATTTACCACGTACCCAAAAATGTTGATGTATATGTTGTTCCCGTGGCTGCTATTATTATTATTATTATTATTATTATTATTATTATTATTATTATTATTATTATTATTATTATTATTATTGTTGTTGTTGTTGTTGTTGTTGTTGTTGTTGTTGTTGTATGTAACCGTGCTAATTTCTTCGCCCATAGGCTGGAACCCGTTCTGAAGCAATACTATCCAACGAAGGGATGTCGTCTAGCTGTGAGGAGAGTTGAAATGAGCTGGGAAACAAAAACTAGGAAGGAGCGAATGTATAAATAAAAGAGATAGGCGCTATATTCACGCGTATATTATACAAACCTCCCAATTTGCGAACGGGTTCTCTTGGGCACATATCGTGTTCTCTCCTTCTCCAGGCTTTTTGTAAAAGAATAGCAATAATTGCCCTTTCGGCGCGCTTTACCGTCTTTCTTCCAGACCATAGTGCCCATACGAGACATTGCCGAATTCGCACAAGTCCATTCCTTGCCCTCAATCGTCACCCTTTGCTCGGCCTTGGCACGTCAGGATTAAGTGATGAAATTCGTTGTATTTACGGCATATTGCGGAATATGACCAACTTAGTGAGACCACATGTTCACTTGAAGCGTAAACGAGTTTCAAACTACTCCAAATGCGTTTGTAAAAATGTTTTGCACAAACTTTACGATTTCTTGACTCTGCAGCAAAAAAGATTTCCCCTTTCTTTTTGTATGCTGTTCCTGTTAGCAGGGGTACCTGAAACGAATAAATATGCCTTGTGAATTTATAGCTTATCTTATGTTGTTCCAGTATTTACGACTGCTTTGCATTAGTCCAACTCACAAATTAGCGGGGTTTTACAGAGCAACTTATAAAACATTATCGTTATCCGCTTTCATTTTATCAGCGGTTACGTAACTCTAACTAACTGCGATATCGTTATCATATTTTTTTTGGGGGGGGGGGGGGGGGGCTAGAGTTCTAACTGATTTTCCCAAATTCAACATTGACTACGTAATTGAAGAATCCTCCTCAGAGTCCGGAGATTCTAAAATTTTTCATTAAAGTGCAACAAAAATCTAACTCCCGATGCATGCAAAGCAAAAGATATTCTCCGTTCCAATGAATTTCGATAGGAACTCCTCTAGTTAAACTTACTAAAGGGACAATAGCGTAGACACATCAAATTTTACAAAGCAAGGTAACATGACGCAGCTACGTATTTTCGTGAAGGTTGCAAGGCGTATGCCGTTCTACCAGCGGCAATCCATCGAGGATGAAAAGGAATTCTGCGGTTTTAAGTGCCGAAATTCCAATCTGATTATAAGGAATGCCGCAGTGGAAAGAACTACAGATCTACAGATTGATAATACAGTCTATGGTAAATTCCAACCACCTGGAGGTCTTTACCGAGCGCCCAATGCACGATACGAGGGCATTTCGCATTTCGCCCCTATTGGAATTTGGCCACCGCTCCCGGGATTTGATTCCACTACCTCGTGCTTTGATGCACAACGCCAAAGCCACTAGGCAACCACGGCTGTTGGAAACGCAGAGGATAGGACGCACGTCAAAGTTATGGTTAATAAGCAATAGACGTGTCAAAGCCATAGCATTCGTAGAAGTTGCATAGGCTTCCTCGGAAGCTGATAACGATGAACGCAGAGCTGCAGATGCTGAATAACCGCACATCGATTTGTCGGATAATCATACGTGAGGCTAATTTAAACTGACATATAATAAATTCGCCTAATATTCTGGGCATTTAAACATTGCGCTCCGCTGGAATATGAACGCAAGTGCTCAAAGTATGCGGCTGCCGACGCATTTCCTTCCTTTAAATATCGTAAATGTTCTATCAATAAGCGTAGTGTTATGAAAGTGAATTCATTTGAACCAAACAAAAACCATCTGTTAGCTTAACGTGTTACAACGAAAACAATCTCACCCATCGATCGTGTAATTACGCAATACCAGCTGAATAGTGAGCTACATGGCCAATTGCTAAATCACAAGTATTCCTGGTATGCACTACTCGGTACTACTCAGCAAGTTACACGCTGTCTTTCTTTTCTTTGCGAGGCAGGACAACCCGTCAATGAGATTTTCACAACAGTATTGAATTAAAATAAAATTTGTCTGTCCACTGAGGATGTTCGCAGTAGTCATTATATTTGATATGGAAAACACCGAATTGATCGTTACCTTCGGATTTCTAGGCGCACGGTGAACCTCGACGCTTCCACGATCTGGTGCCAGGCTCCTTGCACGCACCATTGTGCTTGCATGGTGTCACACTGAGTCACGGTGTCCTTGACGCCCATATCAACGAGCGGGTACAACTCGGCCCTCGGGAACTGCCTTCTGGGTTGTCCTGTGTGGCTACCGCAAGTGCGTTCGTCGACCTTGTACCACGGCTTGAGCACAAGGTCCCGATTGTCTGGGAGGATGTCCTCGAGGGCCAGGTTACCGAACGCGTAGGACACATCATCCTTAGCCCCATCTGGAAGTCCGGCGAGTGTAATCAAGGAAGGCGTCTTGGGCGATGGCGTCTCTTCCGAAGTGGTTGACAGGCAGCCTTGGAGGAGACGGTGAATTTCGATGCCGCTAGGTACACCGATCCCCATGACAGGTAGTAAGACGATGCCGTTCCTTTCTCCGATTGTTCTGTCCACCACGATTACCTGCGTGTTCGAAAGCGCGAGAGAGATTCTCCTTTGTCGCGTGGGCCTCGCGTGCCAGCGCGCGAGGGCGTGGCCTCCGTGTCGTTCTTCTTTTTCCTCCCTTCCATTTCTAAACCTTGATTAGCGAGTCATGGCGCTTTGCTAATAGGCTGTGTTTACGCCCACTCGAGAGCTCTAGCGGTGAATGAAATTACCTCAAATAAGAGTTTGTAAAGCCGGCAGCGAGTAAAAAAAAAAGTGGGTGGGGGGGCGACACTATGGCGCGCATGTTGACTATTCGGATTACTGTATTCAAAGACATGTAAAACGCTGAAATACTTTTATGAGACAACCGCCGTGCAGATTTGGGCAAACTTTGTTGGATTTGGTAGATAAACTTACTGGCTATATAGTCCGGACGCACAATATCGAACTATGGCTGTGCTTATTTCAGAAAAAGTTTGATAAGAACGAGTAAGTCCGAAAAATAGACGCACGCAAATGTTACAGATCTATAATTCTCCAGCAAAAACAGACAACGCACTTCTATCAAGTGCATCTTTTAGAGCCCATAAAGCGTGCAAACGGGATATATGAAATCATAGTCTACGTGAAATTCTTGCAACGTTTACAAGTGTCTTGCGAAAGTCATTAGAAAAAAATAGTGGTATAGTTCGGTACGGTGTGTCACAGATCACGTTTATCTGCTCTAGGCGTATTATTAAGTGTAGTTAAGCGATTGCCAATATTGTTTTTCATTTCTGAAATACAGAGTTGTATACATGGCGCTTGGCTTTCTTGTATTTTGAAGATATCGAACATTATGATAAGTACACTGGCGGAGTATGTAAGAGAAGTATTTGCTGCACTTGATACTACCCTTTACTACTACTACTACTACTTTTATCGGCCGTAAACTTGTAAACATTCGCGGATTGAGTAAATTCCGCAGCATGGTTTTATGCGCGCACAGGGAAACATGATCGCGTCTCACTCGTTCACCTTGGACACTCGCTGTCAAAATGTTGGCGTCACGAAGAGCGGCATATGCAGCGAGCGAATATACTCCAGTGCTGTCCCTCACTTGAACGCGTACTAAGCAGCGCGAGCACCGCGCACACGAAACGATCAGCCAGCGGCACACCTACGCCCATGTACCGACCGCGTGTCGCCTTCACGATAGTGCCGGCGCGACCGCGCTGAGCCGTGCCATAGACGAGGCAACCTAAAGTTTGCCCGCGCGGCACCAGCGCCGAATGCTCCCCTAGCGGACCGATGGAAGTTTGGAGGGTCGTCGCTGCGCTAGCGCGCGCCCGTGTTCTGTACGGCGGGAGCGCTCGTGCGCGTGGTTTTTGCGATGCCGAGTGCGACCTCATCAGCTAGGAAAGGTGGCACGCAATACTGATGTATTGTTGATTGCCACAGCAGCCTCGAAAACACGAAAGGTCGTACGCCTCCCATGAAGTTCTACAGATTTCCTGGGAAGTGGTACGAGAACAACAGACGACAAGCATGGATAACTGCAGTGCGCCGAGTCAAGTAAGTCTCATACTTTTGCATTCGCGTGTAATATCTTGAAAGCGGAATAGTCATATACCTGTTTTTAGTGCACGGCCGTTTGTTTAGTCGTGTCGCGTTGTTGAATTTTGGTGGCATCCGCCGTTTGTTAGCGGTAAATGCAGGCGTGTTGCGCCGCTAAGCTCTACGATGCGTGCTCGATTCCCAGCCACGGCGGCCGCATTTCGATAGGGGCAATACGCAAGAATACCCTTGTTACCCTGTGCTTTGATTTTTGTGCACGTCAAAGAACCCCCAGATGTTAAAATTATTCCTGAGACTCCCCATTACAGCGGGCCTCATAATGATTTCGTGGTTTTGGCATGGTTTTGGCACTTAGAACCCCCGAATTTATTTGATTGCACTGTGCCTTCCCTCGCGATCGGCATGGACGAGCTCGAGAGAATTATTTCCCTTTTGCAAACGCTGCAACTTAAATTACTAGTTGTGCAGGTAACGAAAGGGGCCGCGCGCTACTTTTGTGTGGTAGCAGACCGTATTTAATGCAAGCCGCGGTCGTCGCGTGCGTCGGGAAGCAGATCGGAAAGCAGCCGCTCGAGAGGTGCGCGTTATGTTTGTTGTTTGCCCATGCTTTCTAAGTATCTAAGTGTACAAGTATCATAAGTTGTAGTGGCACCACTCTTGTAGAATAATATATGCACACAATCACAGGAACGTTACCTTTGCAAACATAATATTGGGAGTAATTTAATCCCCACAACAAATAGGCACACATACTGCTTCATTCATATGCGATGCAGATGGAAGCGGCGCCAAACAGACCAATGGCAATCACAACAGTCTTCAGCAGCCAGCACCACAGGGGCATGTGCTTTTCTACTGCAGCGACGCAGCTCTTGAGCAGCAGCAAGACACGTGTGAAACAGACTCCAGAACATGCCTTCGTGAAGTGACGCAACCGTCAAGAAGCAGCCCAATGGATCTGCAGTCATCGAGTAGTATGACAACAGAAGTTCCTGCTGCCAGTATGACTTATGTTGTAGTTGAAATAAAAGTGACTAAATTTCTGAACATGGTGCGTACCTCTAACTCGACGTCGTCTACGATCTTGTCGGACACCTGCGACACGCACTTGGCTTTCACTATCACATCACCGTCCACAATTTGTTAAACGCCGTACACGTTCGGAAGCAGACGCTCCCCTATCGTGAGGTTGCCGCCGCGAAAAAAAGCTGTCGGCGTCGGCAGCCTTCTTGAAACCGCACGGCAAGCTTTGCATCGCTGTTGCGCAAGCAGGCGATCTGCCGCCGTCGAAAACGGAGCGCCGTGAGCACGAGCAGCGAAGAAAAGCGCGGACAACACAATGTAAACAAAGCGCAGACTGCGCCACGGCGCGACCGCGCGGCTTCACGCATCCACATTGGGGGCGCTGTCAGGAAGCGCAGTAGCGCCGCCTGGCCATGGTTTTCTCGTCTATACACAGGCGCCGCCTAGAGGAGAACGTGCCTTCTCCTCCATTCGCCTCTCTCCCGGAGCCTTGCGCCCGATGGAAGACGGCGCGCTTGCTCCCCGCCTTCCACCCTTGAACGAGCGAGATCGAGCCACCATCTTCGTCTCATCCTTGCACGCTCTCACTCGCGCCTATAGCATGCAGCTGGCGGCTACGCGGTTGTGGAAGTCTGACTTTATACGGAATATCATGGCGACGGTGACGCCGGAAATGTGCCTGGAAGTGCCTGTATAATTGCTTTTGCTATGAAATGATGAGGGCTCCCGAGCCAAAGCTTTGGCATGCTACACATACGGTTATCAGAGGTACAGCGCGTTCAAAGGGGCGAAATCCTCAGGGCAGTCAAGCAATGCAAGATGTCAACGTGAATGCCTCTCTGTCTACCTGCAGACTCCGCAAAGCGCCTGTAGCCTGCACCTTCGAAGGCGTATCACCTCTTTCTAGTGACTAGTATCGTTGTATCATTCTTGCATTGTTCACTTGTATCATTTCCCGTCCAGAAGGCAAGAATTGCCCACGCGGGCACTTCGCACACATCGTTGTGCGGGAGAGCGCGCAGACTGCTTCATCATCATTGTCGTCACGATCATCATCCAAAACATTTATTGCTTTCTATTTACAGCGTATTTTGCGGCAGTCTATCAGGGCTTCTTTTTTGACACGCTTTATTCCGGTATAGCAGGCAGGCGTGGAACCCTTTGTACAGGGCTTCGGAGGTTTCAGCTGCCCTGCGTGCTCGCTGCACGAGACCAGTCTCGTCCTAGCAGCGGTCGCCGACCAGCAGTGCCTGCCATTGCTCCCCACTTGGATTGATTAGTTTGGGGACTGCTGCCATATGTTGGCATTCTGATGTGATCTGATACGTGGTATTCAGCTGCGCATCTGGCAGGGTACACGTTTTACTGGGTAGATTTATATTGGGCAAGGTTCCTGTCTTCAGCTGTCTCGAATCGGTGACCTCTGCCTTCGTGAGTGATTGGGGGAGGATATCGTAATCTGGTTCCCCTGCAGTAGTGTGACAATACATCCAAGTATTCACTTGTAACGGACGGTGGACTTTGGAGTTTCGATTATTCGGGTACACGGATTGCATACCGTCGAATAACCCTGTCCGTATCTCCGTAACTAAATGAAAACGGCGTCATTACGATGAAACGATGAAGGAATGACGTCGATTAAACGACTAAAGAGGTGTGGCAATAGGATGACGACGAGTGTGTGATGAAGTGTTTGCATCACGACATCTGTATGATGACGATCATGTGAAGAAGACCGCGAGACGAGCCTCGTTTGACGACTTGTTGCGACGACGCTGGCGGGACGATGACGGCGTAGCATCAACTGTATAAGAATTGCATGAGGACGATTGCGTGAGATAGCTTGGCAACTACTTGGTGCGACGACGCTGGCGGGACGATGACGGCCTAACATCAACTCTACAAGAATTGCATGACGACGATTGCGTGAGATAGCTTGGCAACGACTTGGTGCGACGACGCTGGCGGGACGATGACGGCGTAACATCTACTGTATAGGAATTGCATGACGACGATTGCGTGAGATAGCTTGGCAACGACTTGGTGCAACGACGTTGGCGGGACGATGACGGCGTAACATCAACTGTATAAGAATTGCATGACGACGATTGCGTGAGATAGCTTGGCAACGACTTGTTGCGACGACGCTGGCGGGACGATGACGGCCTAACATCAACTCTATAAGAATTGCATGACGACGATTGCGTGAGATAGCTTGGCAACGACTTGTTGCGACGACGCTGGCGGGACGATGACGGCGTAACATCAACTGTATAAGAATTACATGACGACGATTGCGTGAGATAGCTTGGCAACGACTTGTTGCGACGACGCTGGCGGGACGATGACGGCCTAACATCAACTCTATAAGAATTGCATGACGACGATTGCGTGAGATAGCTTGGCAACGACTTGTTGCGACGACGCTGGCGGGACGATGACGGCCTAACATCAACTCTATAAGAATTGCATGACGACGATTGCGTGAGATAGCTTGGCGACGACTTGTTGCGACGACGCTGGCGGGACGATGACGGCGTAACATCAACTGTATAAGAATTGCATGACGACGATTGCGTGAGATAGCTTGGCGACGACTTGGTGCGACGACGCTGGCGGGACGATGACGGCGTAACATCAACTGTATAAGAATTGCATGACGACGATTGCGTGAGATAGCTTGGCGACGACTTGGTGCGACGACGCTGGCGGGACGATGACGGCGTAACATCAACTGTATAAGAATTGCATGACGACGATTGCGTGAGATAGCTTGGCGACGACTTGGTGCGACGACGCTGGCGGGACGATGACGGCGTAACATCAACTGTATAAGAATTGCATGACGACGATTGCGTGAGATAGCTTGGCGACGACTTGGTGCGACGACGCTGGCGGGACGATGACGGCGTAACATCAACTGTATAAGAATTGCATGACGACGACTGCGTGAGATAGCTTGGCGACGACTTGGTGCGACGACGCTGGCGGGACGATGACGGCGTAACATCAACTGTATAAGAATTGCATGACGACGATTGCGTGAGGTAGCTTGGCAACTACTTGGTGCGACGACGCTGGCGGGACGATGACGGCGTAACATCAACTGTATAAGAATTGCATGACGACGATTGCGTGAGATAGCTTGGCAACTACTTGGTGCGACGACGCTGGCGGGACGTTGACGGCGTAACATCAACTGTATAAGAATTGCATGACGACGATTGCGTGAGATAGCTTGGCGACGACTTGGTGCGACGACGCTGGCGGGACGATGACGGCGTAACATCAACTGTATAAGAATTGCATGACGACGATTGCATGAGATAGCTTGGCGACGACTTGGTGCGACGACGCTGGCGGGACGATGACGGCGTAACATCAACTGTATAAGAATTGCATGACGACTATTGCGTGAGATAGCTTGGCGACGACTTGGTGCGACGACGCTGGCGGGACGATGACGGCGTAACATCAAATGTATAAGAATTGCATGACGACGATTGCGTGAGGTAGCTTGGCAACTACTTGGTGCGACGACGCTGGCGGGACGATGACGGCGTAACATCAACTGTATAAGAATTGCATGACGACGATTGCGTGAGATAGCGTGGCAACTACTTGGTGCGACGACGCTGGCGGGACGATGACGGCGTAACATCAACTGTATAAGAATTGCATGACGACGATTGCGTGAGATAGCTTGGCAACGACTTGGTGGGACGACGCTGGCGGGACGATGACGGCGTAACATCAACTGTATAAGAATTGCATGACGACGATTGCGTGAGATAGCTTGGCAACTACTTGGTGCGACGACGCTGGCGGGACGTTGACGGCGTAACATCAACTGTATAAGAATTGCATGACGACGATTGCGTGAGATAGCTTGGCAACGACTTGGTGCGACGACGCTGGCGGGACGATGACGGCGTAACATCAACTGTATAAGAATTGCATGACGACGATTGCGTGAGGTAGCTTGGCAACTATTTGGTGCGACGACGCTGGCGGGACGATGACGGCGTAACATCAACTGTATAAGAATTGCATGACGACGATTGCGTGAGATAGCGTGGCAACTACTTGGTGCGACGACGCTGGCGGGACGATGACGGCGTAACATCAACTGTATAAGAATTGCATGACGACGATTGCGTGAGATAGCTTGGCAACGACTTGGTGCGACGACGCTGGCGGGACGATGACGGCGTAACACCAACTGTATAGGAATTGCATGACGACGATTGCGTGAGATAGCTTGGCAACGACTTGGTGCGACGACGTTGGCGGGACGATGACGGCGTAACATCAACTGTATAAGAATTGCATGACGACGATTGCGTGAGATAGCTTGGCAACGACTTGTTGCGACGACGCTGGCGGGACGATGACGGCCTAACATCAACTCTATAAGAATTGCATGACGACGATTGCGTGAGATAGCTTGGCAACGACTTGTTGCGACGACGCTGGCGGGACGATGACGGCGTAACATCAACTGTATAAGAATTGCATGACGACGATTGCGTGAGATAGCTTGGCAACGACTTGTTGCGACGACGCTGGCGGGACGATGACGGCCTAACATCAACTCTATAAGAATTGCATGACGACGATTGCGTGAGATAGCTTGGCAACGACTTGTTGCGACGACGCTGGCGGGACGATGACGGCCTAACATCAACTCTATAAGAATTGCATGACGACGATTGCGTGAGATAGCTTGGCGACGACTTGTTGCGACGACGCTGGCGGGACGATGACGGCGTAACATCAACTGTATAAGAATTGCATGACGACGATTGCGTGAGATAGCTTGGCGACGACTTGGTGCGACGACGCTGGCGGGACGATGACGGCGTAACATCAACTGTATAAGAATTGCATGACGACGATTGCGTGAGATAGCTTGGCGACGACTTGGTGCGACGACGCTGGCGGGACGATGACGGCGTAACATCAACTGTATAAGAATTGCATGACGACGATTGCGTGAGATAGCTTGGCGACGACTTGGTGCGACGACGCTGGCGGGACGATGACGGCGTAACATCAACTGTATAAGAATTGCATGACGACGATTGCGTGAGATAGCTTGGCGACGACTTGGTGCGACGACGCTGGCGGGACGATGACGGCGTAACATCAACTGTATAAGAATTGCATGACGACGATTGCGTGAGATAGCTTGGCGACGACTTGGTGCGACGACGCTGGCGGGACGATGACGGCGTAACATCAACTGTATAAGAATTGCATGACGACGATTGCGTGAGGTAGCTTGGCAACTACTTGGTGCGACGACGCTGGCGGGACGATGACGGCGTAACATCAACTGTATAAGAATTGCATGACGACGACTGCGTGAGATAGCTTGGCGACGACTTGGTGCGACGACGCTGGCGGGACGATGACGGCGTAACATCAACTGTATAAGAATTGCATGACGACGATTGCGTGAGGTAGCTTGGCAACTACTTGGTGCGACGACGCTGGCGGGACGATGACGGCGTAACATCAACTGTATAAGAATTGCATGACGACGACTGCGTGAGATAGCTTGGCGACGACTTGTTGCGACGACGCTGGCGGGGCGATGACGGCCTAACATCAACTCTATAAGAATTGCATGACGACGATTGCGTGAGATAGCTTGGCGACGACTTGGTGCGACGACGCTGGCGGGACGATGACGGCGTACCATCAACTGTATAAGAATTGCATGACGACGATTGCGTGAGGTAGCTTGGCAACTACTTGGTGCGACGACGCTGGCGGGACGATGACGGCGTAACATCAACTGTATAAGAATTGCATGACGACGATTGCGTGAGATAGCGTGGCAACTACTTGGTGCGACGACGCTGGCGGGACGATGACGGCGTAACATCAACTGTATAAGAATTGCATGACGACGATTGCGTGAGATAGCTTGGCAACGACTTGGTGCGACGACGCTGGCGGGACGATGACGGCGTAACATCAACTGTATAAGAATTGCATGACGACGATTGCGTGAGATAGCTCGGCAACGACTTGTTGCGACGACGCTGGCGGGACGATGACGGCGTAACATCAACTGTATAAGAATTGCATGACGACGATTGCGTGAGATAGCTCGGCAACGACTTGTTGCGACGACGCTGGCGGGACGATGACGGCCTAACATCAACTCTATAAGAATTGCATGACGACGATTGCGTGAGATAGCTTGGCGACGACTTGGTGCGACGACGCTGGCGGGACGATGACGGCGTAACATCAACTGTATAAGAATTGCATGACGACGATTGCGTGAGATAGCTTGGCGACGACTTGGTGCGACGACGCTGGCGGGACGATGACGGCGTAATATCAACTGTATAAGAATTGCATGACGACAATTGCGTGAGATAGCTTGGCGACGACTTGGTGCGACGACGCTGGCGGGACGATGACGGCGTAACATCAACTGTATAAGAATTGCATGACGACGATTGCGTGAGATAGCTTGGCGACGACTTGGTGCGACGACGCTGGCGGGACGATGACGGCGTAACATCAACTGTATAAGAATTGCATGACGACGATTGCGTGAGATAGCTTGGCGACGACTAGGTGCGACGACGCTGGCGGGAGGATGACGGCGTAACATCAACTGTATAAGAATTGCATGACGACGATTGCGTGAGATAGCTTGGAAACTACTTGGTGCGACGACGCTGGCGGGACGATGACGGCGTAACATCAACTGTATAAGAATTGCATGACGACGATTGCGTGAGATAGCTCGGCAACGACTTGTTGCGACGACGCTGGCGGGACGATGACGGCGTAACATCAACTGAATAAGAATTGCATGACGACGATTGCGTGAGATAGCTTGGCGACGACTTGGTGCGACGACGCTGGCGGGACGATGACGGCGTAACATCAACTGTATAAGAATTGCATGACGACGATTGCGTGAGATAGCTTGGCAACTACTTGGTGCGACGACGCTGGCGGGACGATGACGGCGTAACATCAACTGTATAAGAATTGCATGACGACGATTGCGTGAGGTAGCTTGGCAACGACTTGGTGCGACGACGCTGGCGGGACGATGACGGCGTAACATCAACTCTATAAGAATTGCATGACGACGATTGCGTGAGATAGCTTGGCAACGACTTGGTGCGACGACGTTGGGGGGACAAAGACGGCGTAACATCAACTGTATAAGTATTGCATGACGACGATTGCGTGAGATAGCTTGGCAACGACTTGGTGCGACGACGCTGGCGGGACGATGACGGCGTAACATCAACTGTATAAGAATTGCATGACGACGATTGCGTGTGATAGCTTGGCAACGACTTGGTGCGACGACGCTGGCGGGACGATGGCGACCTAACATCAACTGTATAAGAATTGCATGCCGACGATTGCGTGAGATAGCTTGGCAACGACTTGTTGCGACGACGCTGGCGGGACGATGACGGCGTAACATCAACTGCATAAGAATTGCATGACGACGATTGCGTGAGATAGCTTGGCGACGACTTGGTGCGACGACGCTGGCGGGACGATGACGGCGTAACATCAACTGTATAAGAATTGCATGACGACGATTGCGTGAGATAGCTTGGCAACGACGCTGGCGGGACGATGACGACGTAACATCAACTGTATAAGAATTGCATGACGACGATTGCGTGAGATAGCTTGGCAACGACTTGGTGCGACGACGCTGGCGGGACGATGACGGCGTAACATCAACTGTATAAGATTTGCATGACGACGATTGCGTGAGATAGCTTGGCAACGACTTGTTGCGACGACGCTGGCGGGACGATGACGGCGTAACATCTACTGTATAAGAATTGCATGACGACGATTGCGTGAGATAGCTTGGCGACGACTTGGTGCGACGACGCTGGCGGGACGATGACGGCGTAACATCAACTGTATAAGATTGCATGACGACGATTGCGTGAGATAGCTTGGCAACGACTTGGTGCGACGACGCTGGCGGGACGATGACGGCGTAACGTCAACTGTATAAGAATTGTATGACGACGATTGCGTGAGATAGCTTGGCGACGACTTGGTGCGACGACGTTGGCGGGACGATGACGGCGTAGCATCAACTGTATAAGAATTGCATGACGACGATTGCGTGAGATAGCTTGGCAACGACTTGGTGCGACGACGTTGGGGGGACGAAGACGGCGTAACATCAACTGTATAAGTATTGCATGACGACGATTGCGTGAGATAGCTTGGCAACGACTTGGTGCGACGACGCTGGCGGGACGATGACGGCGTAACATCAACTGTATAAGAATTGCATGACGACGATTGCGTGTGATAGCTTGGCAACGACTTGGTGCGACGACGCTGGCGGGACGATGACGGCCTAACATCAACTGTATAAGAATTGCATGACGACGATTGCGTGAGATAGCTTGGCAACGACTTGTTGCGACGACGCTGGCGGGACGATGACGGCGTAACATCAACTGCATAAGAATTGCATGACGACGATTGCGTGAGATAGCTTGGCGACGACTTGGTGCGACGACGCTGGCGGGACGATGACGGCGTAACATCAACTGTATAAGAATTGCATGACGACTATTGCGTGAGATAGCTTGGCGACGACTTGGTGCGACGACGCTGGCGGGACGATGACGGCGTAACATCAACTGTATAAGAATTGCATGACGACGACTGCGTGAGATAGCTTGGCGACGACTTGGTGCGACGACGCTGGCGGGACGATGACGGCGTAACATCAACTGTATAAGAATTGCATGACGACGATTGCGTGAGGTAGCTTGGCAACTACTTGGTGCGACGACGCTGGCGGGACGATGACGGCGTAACATCAACTGTATAAGAATTGCATGACGACGATTGCGTGAGATAGCTTGGCAACTACTTGGTGCGACGACGCTGGCGGGACGTTGACGGCGTAACATCAACTGTATAAGAATTGCATGACGACGATTGCGTGAGATAGCTTGGCGACGACTTGGTGCGACGACGCTGGCGGGACGATGACGGCGTAACATCAACTGTATAAGAATTGCATGACGACGATTGCATGAGATAGCTTGGCGACGACTTGGTGCGACGACGCTGGCGGGACGATGACGGCGTAACATCAACTGTATAAGAATTGCATGACGACTATTGCGTGAGATAGCTTGGCGACGACTTGGTGCGACGACGCTGGCGGGACGATGACGGCGTAACATCAAATGTATAAGAATTGCATGACGACGATTGCGTGAGGTAGCTTGGCAACTACTTGGTGCGACGACGCTGGCGGGACGATGACGGCGTAACATCAACTGTATAAGAATTGCATGACGACGATTGCGTGAGATAGCGTGGCAACTACTTGGTGCGACGACGCTGGCGGGACGATGACGGCGTAACATCAACTGTATAAGAATTGCATGACGACGATTGCGTGAGATAGCTTGGCAACGACTTGGTGGGACGACGCTGGCGGGACGATGACGGCGTAACATCAACTGTATAAGAATTGCATGACGACGATTGCGTGAGATAGCTTGGCAACTACTTGGTGCGACGACGCTGGCGGGACGTTGACGGCGTAACATCAACTGTATAAGAATTGCATGACGACGATTGCGTGAGATAGCTTGGCAACGACTTGGTGCGACGACGCTGGCGGGACGATGACGGCGTAACATCAACTGTATAAGAATTGCATGACGACGATTGCGTGAGGTAGCTTGGCAACTACTTGGTGCGACGACGCTGGCGGGACGATGACGGCGTAACATCAACTGTATAAGAATTGCATGACGACGATTGCGTGAGATAGCGTGGCAACTACTTGGTGCGACGACGCTGGCGGGACGATGACGGCGTAACATCAACTGTATAAGAATTGCATGACGACGATTGCGTGAGATAGCTTGGCAACGACTTGGTGCGACGACGCTGGCGGGACGATGACGGCGTAACACCAACTGTATAGGAATTGCATGACGACGATTGCGTGAGATAGCTTGGCAACGACTTGGTGCGACGACGTTGGCGGGACGATGACGGCGTAACATCAACTGTATAAGAATTGCATGACGACGATTGCGTGAGATAGCTTGGCAACGACTTGTTGCGACGACGCTGGCGGGACGATGACGGCCTAACATCAACTCTATAAGAATTGCATGACGACGATTGCGTGAGATAGCTTGGCAACGACTTGTTGCGACGACGCTGGCGGGACGATGACGGCGTAACATCAACTGTATAAGAATTGCATGACGACGATTGCGTGAGATAGCTTGGCAACGACTTGTTGCGACGACGCTGGCGGGACGATGACGGCCTAACATCAACTCTATAAGAATTGCATGACGACGATTGCGTGAGATAGCTTGGCAACGACTTGTTGCGACGACGCTGGCGGGACGATGACGGCCTAACATCAACTCTATAAGAATTGCATGACGACGATTGCGTGAGATAGCTTGGCGACGACTTGTTGCGACGACGCTGGCGGGACGATGACGGCGTAACATCAACTGTATAAGAATTGCATGACGACGATTGCGTGAGATAGCTTGGCGACGACTTGGTGCGACGACGCTGGCGGGACGATGACGGCGTAACATCAACTGTATAAGAATTGCATGACGACGATTGCGTGAGATAGCTTGGCGACGACTTGGTGCGACGACGCTGGCGGGACGATGACGGCGTAACATCAACTGTATAAGAATTGCATGACGACGATTGCGTGAGATAGCTTGGCGACGACTTGGTGCGACGACGCTGGCGGGACGATGACGGCGTAACATCAACTGTATAAGAATTGCATGACGACGATTGCGTGAGATAGCTTGGCGACGACTTGGTGCGACGACGCTGGCGGGACGATGACGGCGTAACATCAACTGTATAAGAATTGCATGACGACGATTGCGTGAGATAGCTTGGCGACGACTTGGTGCGACGACGCTGGCGGGACGATGACGGCGTAACATCAACTGTATAAGAATTGCATGACGACGATTGCGTGAGGTAGCTTGGCAACTACTTGGTGCGACGACGCTGGCGGGACGATGACGGCGTAACATCAACTGTATAAGAATTGCATGACGACGACTGCGTGAGATAGCTTGGCGACGACTTGGTGCGACGACGCTGGCGGGACGATGACGGCGTAACATCAACTGTATAAGAATTGCATGACGACGATTGCGTGAGGTAGCTTGGCAACTACTTGGTGCGACGACGCTGGCGGGACGATGACGGCGTAACATCAACTGTATAAGAATTGCATGACGACGATTGCGTGAGATAGCTTGGCGACGACTTGTTGCGACGACGCTGGCGGGGCGATGACGGCCTAACATCAACTCTATAAGAATTGCATGACGACGATTGCGTGAGATAGCTTGGCGACGACTTGGTGCGACGACGCTGGCGGGACGATGACGGCGTACCATCAACTGTATAAGAATTGCATGACGACGATTGCGTGAGGTAGCTTGGCAACTACTTGGTGCGACGACGCTGGCGGGACGATGACGGCGTAACATCAACTGTATAAGAATTGCATGACGACGATTGCGTGAGATAGCGTGGCAACTACTTGGTGCGACGACGCTGGCGGGACGATGACGGCGTAACATCAACTGTATAAGAATTGCATGACGACGATTGCGTGAGATAGCTTGGCAACGACTTGGTGCGACGACGCTGGCGGGACGATGACGGCGTAACATCAACTGTATAAGAATTGCATGACGACGATTGCGTGAGATAGCTCGGCAACGACTTGTTGCGACGACGCTGGCGGGACGATGACGGCGTAACATCAACTGTATAAGAATTGCATGACGACGATTGCGTGAGATAGCTCGGCAACGACTTGTTGCGACGACGCTGGCGGGACGATGACGGCCTAACATCAACTCTATAAGAATTGCATGACGACGATTGCGTGAGATAGCTTGGCGACGACTTGGTGCGACGACGCTGGCGGGACGATGACGGCGTAACATCAACTGTATAAGAATTGCATGACGACGATTGCGTGAGATAGCTTGGCGACGACTTGGTGCGACGACGCTGGCGGGACGATGACGGCGTAATATCAACTGTATAAGAATTGCATGACGACAATTGCGTGAGATAGCTTGGCGACGACTTGGTGCGACGACGCTGGCGGGACGATGACGGCGTAACATCAACTGTATAAGAATTGCATGACGACGATTGCGTGAGATAGCTTGGCGACGACTTGGTGCGACGACGCTGGCGGGACGATGACGGCGTAACATCAACTGTATAAGAATTGCATGACGACGATTGCGTGAGATAGCTTGGCGACGACTAGGTGCGACGACGCTGGCGGGAGGATGACGGCGTAACATCAACTGTATAAGAATTGCATGACGACGATTGCGTGAGGTAGCTTGGCAACTACTTGGTGCGACGACGCTGGCGGTACGATGACGGCGTAACATCAACTGTATAAGAATTGCATGACGACGATTGCGTGAGATAGCTTGGAAACTACTTGGTGCGACGACGCTGGCGGGACGATGACGGCGTAACATCAACTGTATAAGAATTGCATGACGACGATTGCGTGAGATAGCTTGGCAACGACTTGGTGCGACGACGCTGGCGGGACGATGACGGCGTAACATCAACTGTATAAGAATTGCATGACGACGATTGCGTGAGATAGCTTGGCAACGACTTGTTGCGACGACGCTAGCGGGACGATGACGGCCTAACATCAACTGTATAAGAATTGCATGACGACGATTGCGTGAGATAGCTCGGCAACGACTTGTTGCGACGACGCTGGCGGGACGATGACGGCGTAACATCAACTGAATAAGAATTGCATGACGACGATTGCGTGAGATAGCTTGGCGACGACTTGGTGCGACGACGCTGGCGGGACGATGACGGCGTAACATCAACTGTATAAGAATTGCATGACGACGATTGCGTGAGATAGCTTGGCAACTACTTGGTGCGACGACGCTGGCGGGACGATGACGGCGTAACATCAACTGTATAAGAATTGCATGACGACGATTGCGTGAGGTAGCTTGGCAACGACTTGGTGCGACGACGCTGGCGGGACGATGACGGCGTAACATCAACTCTATAAGAATTGCATGACGACGATTGCGTGAGATAGCTTGGCAACGACTTGGTGCGACGACGTTGGGGGGACAAAGACGGCGTAACATCAACTGTATAAGTATTGCATGACGACGATTGCGTGAGATAGCTTGGCAACGACTTGGTGCGACGACGCTGGCGGGACGATGACGGCGTAACATCAACTGTATAAGAATTGCATGACGACGATTGCGTGTGATAGCTTGGCAACGACTTGGTGCGACGACGCTGGCGGGACGATGGCGACCTAACATCAACTGTATAAGAATTGCATGCCGACGATTGCGTGAGATAGCTTGGCAACGACTTGTTGCGACGACGCTGGCGGGACGATGACGGCGTAACATCAACTGCATAAGAATTGCATGACGACGATTGCGTGAGATAGCTTGGCGACGACTTGGTGCGACGACGCTGGCGGGACGATGACGGCGTAACATCAACTGTATAAGAATTGCATGACGACGATTGCGTGAGATAGCTTGGCAACGACGCTGGCGGGACGATGACGACGTAACATCAACTGTATAAGAATTGCATGACGACGATTGCGTGAGATAGCGTGGCAACGACTTGGTGCGACGACGCTGGCGGGACGATGACGGCGTAACATCAACTGTATAAGATTTGCATGACGACGATTGCGTGAGATAGCTTGGCAACGACTTGTTGCGACGACGCTGGCGGGACGATGACGGCGTAACATCTACTGTATAAGAATTGCATGACGACGATTGCGTGAGATAGCTTGGCGACGACTTGGTGCGACGACGCTGGCGGGACGATGACGGCGTAACATCAACTGTATAAGATTGCATGACGACGATTGCGTGAGATAGCTTGGCAACGACTTGGTGCGACGACGCTGGCGGGACGATGACGGCGTAACGTCAACTGTATAAGAATTGTATGACGACGATTGCGTGAGATAGCTTGGCGACGACTTGGTGCGACGACGTTGGCGGGACGATGACGGCGTAGCATCAACTGTATAAGAATTGCATGACGACGATTGCGTGAGATAGCTTGGCAACGACTTGGTGCGACGACGTTGGGGGGACGAAGACGGCGTAACATCAACTGTATAAGTATTGCATGACGACGATTGCGTGAGATAGCTTGGCAACGACTTGGTGCGACGACGCTGGCGGGACGATGACGGCGTAACATCAACTGTATAAGAATTGCATGACGACGATTGCGTGTGATAGCTTGGCAACGACTTGGTGCGACGACGCTGGCGGGACGATGACGGCCTAACATCAACTGTATAAGAATTGCATGACGACGATTGCGTGAGATAGCTTGGCAACGACTTGTTGCGACGACGCTGGCGGGACGATGACGGCGTAACATCAACTGCATAAGAATTGCATGACGACGATTGCGTGAGATAGCTTGGCGACGACTTGGTGCGACGACGCTGGCGGGACGATGACGGCGTAACATCAACTGTATAAGAATTGCATGACGACGATTGCGTGAGATAGCTTGGCAACGACGCTGGCGGGACGATGACGACGTAACATCAACTGTATAAGAATTGCATGACGACGATTGCGTGAGATAGCTTGACAACGACTTGGTGCGACGACGCTGGCGGGACGATGACGGCGTAACATCAACTGTATAAGATTTGCATGACGACGATTGCGTGAGATAGCTTGGCAACGACTTGTTGCGACGACGCTGGCGGGACGATGACGGCGTAACATCTACTGTATAAGAATTGCATGACGACGATTGCGTGAGATAGCTTGGCGACGACTTGGTGCGACGACGCTGGCGGGACGATGACGGCGTAACATCAACTGTATAAGATTGCATGACGACGATTGCGTGAGATAGCTTGGCGACGACTTGGTGCGACGACGTTGGCGGGACGATGACGGCGTAGCATCAACTGTATAAGAATTGCATGACGACGATTGCGTGAGATAGCTTGGCAACGACTTGGTGCGACGACGCTGGCGGGACGATGACGGCGTAACATCAACTGTATAAGAATTGCATGACGACGATTGCGTGAGATAGCTTGGCGACGACTTGGTGCGACGACGCTGGCGGGACGATGACGGCGTAACATCAACTGTATAAGAATTGCATGACGACGATTGCGTGAGATAGCTTGGCGACGACTTGGTGCGACGACGCTGGCGGGACGATGACGGCGTAACATCAACTGTATAAGAATTGCATGACGACGATTGCGTGAGATAGCTTGGCAACGACTTGGTGCGGCGACGCTGGCGGGACGATGACGGCGTAGCATCAACTGTATAAGAATTGCATGACGACGATTGCGTGAGATAGCTTGGCAACGACTTGGTGCGACGACGTTGGCGGGACGATGACGGCGTAACATCAACTGTATAAGAATTGCATGACGACGATTGCGTGAGATAGCTTGGCAACGACTTGTTGCGACGACGCTGGCGGGACGATGACGGCCTAACATCAACTCTATAAGAATTGCATGACGACGATTGCGTGAGATAGCTTGGCAACGACTTGTTGCGACGACGCTGGCGGGACGATGACGGCGTAACATCAACTGTATAAGAATTGCATGACGACGATTGCGTGAGATAGCTTGGCAAAGACTTGTTGCGACGACGCTGGCGGGACGATGACGGCCTAACATCAACTCTATAAGAATTGCATGACGACGATTGCGTGAGATAGCTTGGCAACGACTTGTTGCGACGACGCTGGCGGGACGATGACGGCCTAACATCAACTCTATAAGAATTGCATGACGACGATTGCGTGAGATAGCTTGGCGACGACTTGTTGCGACGACGCTGGCGGGACGATGACGGCGTAACATCAACTGCATAAGAATTGCATGACGACGATTGCGTGAGATAGCTTGGCGACGACTTGGTGCGACGACGCTGGCGGGACGATGACGGCGTAACATCAACTGTATAAGAATTGCATGACGACGATTGCGTGAGATAGCTTGGCAACGACGCTGGCGGGACGATGACGACGTAACATCAACTGTATAAGAATTGCATGACGACGATTGCGTGAGATAGCTTGGCAACGACTTGGTGCGACGACGCTGGCGGGACGATGACGGCGTAACATCAACTGTATAAGATTTGCATGACGACGATTGCGTGAGATAGCTTGGCAACGACTTGTTGCGACGACGCTGGCGGGACGATGACGGCGTAACATCTACTGTATAAGAATTGCATGACGACGATTGCGTGAGATAGCTTGGCGACGACTTGGTGCGACGACGCTGGCGGGACGATGACGGCGTAACATCAACTGTATAAGATTGCATGACGACGATTGCGTGAGATAGCTTGGCAACGACTTGGTGCGACGACGCTGGCGGGACGATGACGGCGTAACGTCAACTGTATAAGAATTGCATGACGACGATTGCGTGAGATAGCTTGGCGACGACTTGGTGCGACGACGTTGGCGGGACGATGACGGCGTAGCATCAACTGTATAAGAATTGCATGACGACGATTGCGTGAGATAGCTTGGCAACGACTTGGTGCGACGACGTTGGGGGGACGAAGACGGCGTAACATCAACTGTATAAGAATTGCATGACGACGATTGCGTGAGATAGCTTGGCGACGACTTGGTGCGACGACGCTGGCGGGACGATGACGGCGTAACATCAACTGTATAAGAATTGCATGACGACGATTGCGTGAGATAGCTTGGCGACGACTAGGTGCGACGACGCTGGCGGGAGGATGACGGCGTAACATCAACTGTATAAGAATTGCATGACGACGATTGCGTGAGGTAGCTTGGCAACTACTTGGTGCGACGACGCTGGCGGTACGATGACGGCGTAACATCAACTGTATAAGAATTGCATGACGACGATTGCGTGAGATAGCTTGGAAACTACTTGGTGCGACGACGCTGGCGGGACGATGACGGCGTAACATCAACTGTATAAGAATTGCATGACGACGATTGCGTGAGATAGCTTGGCAACGACTTGGTGCGACGACGCTGGCGGGACGATGACGGCGTAACATCAACTGTATAAGAATTGCATGACGACGATTGCGTGAGATAGCTTGGCAACGACTTGTTGCGACGACGCTAGCGGGACGATGACGGCCTAACATCAACTGTATAAGAATTGCATGACGACGATTGCGTGAGATAGCTCGGCAACGACTTGTTGCGACGACGCTGGCGGGACGATGACGGCGTAACATCAACTGAATAAGAATTGCATGACGACGATTGCGTGAGATAGCTTGGCGACGACTTGGTGCGACGACGCTGGCGGGACGATGACGGCGTAACATCAACTGTATAAGAATTGCATGACGACGATTGCGTGAGATAGCTTGGCAACTACTTGGTGCGACGACGCTGGCGGGACGATGACGGCGTAACATCAACTGTATAAGAATTGCATGACGACGATTGCGTGAGGTAGCTTGGCAACGACTTGGTGCGACGACGCTGGCGGGACGATGACGGCGTAACATCAACTCTATAAGAATTGCATGACGACGATTGCGTGAGATAGCTTGGCAACGACTTGGTGCGACGACGTTGGGGGGACAAAGACGGCGTAACATCAACTGTATAAGTATTGCATGACGACGATTGCGTGAGATAGCTTGGCAACGACTTGGTGCGACGACGCTGGCGGGACGATGACGGCGTAACATCAACTGTATAAGAATTGCATGACGACGATTGCGTGTGATAGCTTGGCAACGACTTGGTGCGACGACGCTGGCGGGACGATGGCGACCTAACATCAACTGTATAAGAATTGCATGCCGACGATTGCGTGAGATAGCTTGGCAACGACTTGTTGCGACGACGCTGGCGGGACGATGACGGCGTAACATCAACTGCATAAGAATTGCATGACGACGATTGCGTGAGATAGCTTGGCGACGACTTGGTGCGACGACGCTGGCGGGACGATGACGGCGTAACATCAACTGTATAAGAATTGCATGACGACGATTGCGTGAGATAGCTTGGCAACGACGCTGGCGGGACGATGACGACGTAACATCAACTGTATAAGAATTGCATGACGACGATTGCGTGAGATAGCGTGGCAACGACTTGGTGCGACGACGCTGGCGGGACGATGACGGCGTAACATCAACTGTATAAGATTTGCATGACGACGATTGCGTGAGATAGCTTGGCAACGACTTGTTGCGACGACGCTGGCGGGACGATGACGGCGTAACATCTACTGTATAAGAATTGCATGACGACGATTGCGTGAGATAGCTTGGCGACGACTTGGTGCGACGACGCTGGCGGGACGATGACGGCGTAACATCAACTGTATAAGATTGCATGACGACGATTGCGTGAGATAGCTTGGCAACGACTTGGTGCGACGACGCTGGCGGGACGATGACGGCGTAACGTCAACTGTATAAGAATTGTATGACGACGATTGCGTGAGATAGCTTGGCGACGACTTGGTGCGACGACGTTGGCGGGACGATGACGGCGTAGCATCAACTGTATAAGAATTGCATGACGACGATTGCGTGAGATAGCTTGGCAACGACTTGGTGCGACGACGTTGGGGGGACGAAGACGGCGTAACATCAACTGTATAAGTATTGCATGACGACGATTGCGTGAGATAGCTTGGCAACGACTTGGTGCGACGACGCTGGCGGGACGATGACGGCGTAACATCAACTGTATAAGAATTGCATGACGACGATTGCGTGTGATAGCTTGGCAACGACTTGGTGCGACGACGCTGGCGGGACGATGACGGCCTAACATCAACTGTATAAGAATTGCATGACGACGATTGCGTGAGATAGCTTGGCAACGACTTGTTGCGACGACGCTGGCGGGACGATGACGGCGTAACATCAACTGCATAAGAATTGCATGACGACGATTGCGTGAGATAGCTTGGCGACGACTTGGTGCGACGACGCTGGCGGGACGATGACGGCGTAACATCAACTGTATAAGAATTGCATGACGACGATTGCGTGAGATAGCTTGGCAACGACGCTGGCGGGACGATGACGACGTAACATCAACTGTATAAGAATTGCATGACGACGATTGCGTGAGATAGCTTGACAACGACTTGGTGCGACGACGCTGGCGGGACGATGACGGCGTAACATCAACTGTATAAGATTTGCATGACGACGATTGCGTGAGATAGCTTGGCAACGACTTGTTGCGACGACGCTGGCGGGACGATGACGGCGTAACATCTACTGTATAAGAATTGCATGACGACGATTGCGTGAGATAGCTTGGCGACGACTTGGTGCGACGACGCTGGCGGGACGATGACGGCGTAACATCAACTGTATAAGATTGCATGACGACGATTGCGTGAGATAGCTTGGCGACGACTTGGTGCGACGACGTTGGCGGGACGATGACGGCGTAGCATCAACTGTATAAGAATTGCATGACGACGATTGCGTGAGATAGCTTGGCAACGACTTGGTGCGACGACGCTGGCGGGACGATGACGGCGTAACATCAACTGTATAAGAATTGCATGACGACGATTGCGTGAGATAGCTTGGCGACGACTTGGTGCGACGACGCTGGCGGGACGATGACGGCGTAACATCAACTGTATAAGAATTGCATGACGACGATTGCGTGAGATAGCTTGGCGACGACTTGGTGCGACGACGCTGGCGGGACGATGACGGCGTAACATCAACTGTATAAGAATTGCATGACGACGATTGCGTGAGATAGCTTGGCAACGACTTGGTGCGGCGACGCTGGCGGGACGATGACGGCGTAGCATCAACTGTATAAGAATTGCATGACGACGATTGCGTGAGATAGCTTGGCAACGACTTGGTGCGACGACGTTGGCGGGACGATGACGGCGTAACATCAACTGTATAAGAATTGCATGACGACGATTGCGTGAGATAGCTTGGCAACGACTTGTTGCGACGACGCTGGCGGGACGATGACGGCCTAACATCAACTCTATAAGAATTGCATGACGACGATTGCGTGAGATAGCTTGGCAACGACTTGTTGCGACGACGCTGGCGGGACGATGACGGCGTAACATCAACTGTATAAGAATTGCATGACGACGATTGCGTGAGATAGCTTGGCAAAGACTTGTTGCGACGACGCTGGCGGGACGATGACGGCCTAACATCAACTCTATAAGAATTGCATGACGACGATTGCGTGAGATAGCTTGGCAACGACTTGTTGCGACGACGCTGGCGGGACGATGACGGCCTAACATCAACTCTATAAGAATTGCATGACGACGATTGCGTGAGATAGCTTGGCGACGACTTGTTGCGACGACGCTGGCGGGATGATGACGGCGTAACATCAACTGCATAAGAATTGCATGACGACGATTGCGTGAGATAGCTTGGCGACGACTTGGTGCGACGACGCTGGCGGGACGATGACGGCGTAACATCAACTGTATAAGAATTGCATGACGACGATTGCGTGAGATAGCTTGGCAACGACGCTGGCGGGACGATGACGACGTAACATCAACTGTATAAGAATTGCATGACGACGATTGCGTGAGATAGCTTGGCAACGACTTGGTGCGACGACGCTGGCGGGACGATGACGGCGTAACATCAACTGTATAAGATTTGCATGACGACGATTGCGTGAGATAGCTTGGCAACGACTTGTTGCGACGACGCTGGCGGGACGATGACGGCGTAACATCTACTGTATAAGAATTGCATGACGACGATTGCGTGAGATAGCTTGGCGACGACTTGGTGCGACGACGCTGGCGGGACGATGACGGCGTAACATCAACTGTATAAGATTGCATGACGACGATTGCGTGAGATAGCTTGGCAACGACTTGGTGCGACGACGCTGGCGGGACGATGACGGCGTAACGTCAACTGTATAAGAATTGCATGACGACGATTGCGTGAGATAGCTTGGCGACGACTTGGTGCGACGACGTTGGCGGGACGATGACGGCGTAGCATCAACTGTATAAGAATTGCATGACGACGATTGCGTGAGATAGCTTGGCAACGACTTGGTGCGACGACGTTGGGGGGACGAAGACGGCGTAACATCAACTGTACAAGTATTGCATGACGACGATTGCGTGAGATAGCTTGGCAACGACTTGGTGCGACGACGCTGGCGGGACGATGACGGCGTAACATCAACTGTATAAGAATTGCATGACGACGATTGCGTGTGATAGCTTGGCAACGACTTGGTGCGACGACGCTGGCGGGACGATGACGGCCTAACATCAACTGTATAAGAATTGCATGACGACGATTGCGTGAGATAGCTTGGCAACGACTTGTTGCGACGACGCTGGCGGGACGATGACGGCGTAACATCAACTGCATAAGAATTGCATGACGACGATTGCGTGAGATAGCTTGGCGACGACTTGGTGCGACGACGCTGGCGGGACGATGACGGCGTAACATCAACTGTATAAGAATTGCATGACGACGATTGCTTGAGATAGCTTGGCAACGACGCTGGCGGGACGATGACGACGTAACATCAACTGTATAAGAATTGCATGACGACGATTGCGTGAGATAGCTTGACAACGACTTGGTGCGACGACGCTGGCGGGACGATGACGGCGTAACATCAACTGTATAAGATTTGCATGACGACGATTGCGTGAGATAGCTTGGCAACGACTTGTTGCGACGACGCTGGCGGGACGATGACGGCGTAACATCTACTGTATAAGAATTGCATGACGACGATTGCGTGAGATAGCTTGGCGACGACTTGGTGCGACGACGCTGGCGGGACGATGACGGCGTAACATCAACTGTATAAGATTGCATGACGACGATTGCGTGAGATAGCTTGGCGACGACTTGGTGCGACGACGTTGGCGGGACGATGACGGCGTAGCATCAACTGTATAAGAATTGCATGACGACGATTGCGTGAGATAGCTTGGCAACGACTTGGTGCGACGACGCTGGCGGGACGATGACGGCGTAACATCAACTGTATAAGAATTGCATGACGACGATTGCGTGAGATAGCTTGGCGACGACTTGGTGCGACGACGCTGGCGGGACGATGACGGCGTAACATCAACTGTATAAGAATTGCATGACGACGATTGCGTGAGATAGCTTGGCGACGACTTGGTGCGACGACGCTGGCGGGACGATGACGGCGTAACATCAACTGTATAAGAATTGCATGACGACGATTGCGTGAGATAGCTTGGCAACGACTTGGTGCGGCGACGCTGGCGGGACGATGACGGCGTAGCATCAACTGTATAAGAATTGCATGACGACGATTGCGTGAGATAGCTTGGCAACGACTTGGTGCGACGACGTTGGCGGGACGATGACGGCGTAACATCAACTGTATAAGAATTGCATGACGACGATTGCGTGAGATAGCTTGGCAACGACTTGTTGCGACGACGCTGGCGGGACGATGACGGCCTAACATCAACTCTATAAGAATTGCATGACGACGATTGCGTGAGATAGCTTGGCAACGACTTGTTGCGACGACGCTGGCGGGACGATGACGGCGTAACATCAACTGTATAAGAATTGCATGACGACGATTGCGTGAGATAGCTTGGCAAAGACTTGTTGCGACGACGCTGGCGGGACGATGACGGCCTAACATCAACTCTATAAGAATTGCATGACGACGATTGCGTGAGATAGCTTGGCAACGACTTGGTGCGACGACGCTGGCGGGACGATGACGGCGTAACATCAACTGTATAAGAATTGCATGACGACGATTGCGTGAGATAGCTTGGCAACTACTTGGTGCGACGACGCTGGCGGGACGTTGACGGCGTAACATCAACTGTATAAGAATTGCATGACGACGATTGCGTGAGATAGCTTGGCGACGACTTGGTGCGACGACGCTGGCGGGACGATGACGGCGTAACATCAACTGTATAAGAATTGCATGACGACGATTGCATGAGATAGCTTGGCGACGACTTGGTGCGACGACGCTGGCGGGACGATGACGGCGTAACATCAACTGTATAAGAATTGCATGACGACGATTGCGTGAGATAGCTTGGCGACGACTTGGTGCGACGACGCTGGCGGGACGATGACGGCATAACATCAACTGTATAAGAATTGCATGACGACGATTGCGTGAGGTAGCTTGGCAACTACTTGGTGCGACGACGCTGGCGGGACGATGACGGCGTAACATCAACTGTATAAGAATTGCATGACGACGATTGCGTGAGATAGCGTGGCAACTACTTGGTGCGACGACGCTGGCGGGACGATGACGGCGTAACATCAACTGTATAAGAATTGCATGACGACGATTGCGTGAGATAGCTTGGCAACGACTTGGTGCGACGACGCTGGCGGGACGATGACGGCGTAACATCAACTGTATAAGAATTGCATGACGACGATTGCGTGAGATAGCTCGGCTACGACTTGTTGCGACGACGCTGGCGGGACGATGACGGCGTAACATCAACTGTATAAGAATTGCATGACGACGATTGCGTGAGATAGCTCGGCAACGACTTGTTGCGACGACGCTGGCGGGACGATGACGGCCTAACATCAACTCTATAAGAATTGCATGACGACGATTGCGTGAGATAGCTTGGCAACGACTTGGTGCGACGACGCTGGCGGGACGATGACGGCGTAACATCAACTGTATAAGAATTGCATGACGACGATGGCGTGAGATAGCTTGGCGACGACTTGGTGCGACTACGCTGGCGGGACGATGACGGCGTAACATCAACTGTATAAGAATTGCATGACGACGATTGCGTGAGATAGCTTGGCGACGACTTGGTGCGACGACGCTGGCGGGACGATGATGGCGTAACATCAACTGTATAAGAATTGCATGACGACGATTGCGTGAGATAGCTCGGCAACGACTTGTTGCGACGACGCTGGCGGGGCGATGACGGCCTAACATCAACTGTATAAGAATTGCATGACGACGATTGCGTGAGATAGCTTGGCGACGACTTGTTGCGACGACGCTGGCGGGGCGATGACGGCCTAACATCAACTGTATAAGAATTGCATGACGACGATTGCGTGAGATAGCTTGGCAACGACTTGTTGCGACGACGCTGGCGGGACGATGACGGCGTAACATCAACTGTATAAGAATTGCATGACGACGATTGCGTGAGATAGCTTGGCGACGACTTGTTGCGACGACGCTGGCGGGGCGATGACGGCCTAACATCAACTCTATAAGAATTGCATGACGACGATTGCGTGAGATAGCTTGGCGACGACTTGGTGCGACGACGCTGGCGGGACGATGACGGCGTAACATCAACTGTATAAGAATTGCATGACGACGATTGCGTGAGATAGCTTGGCGACGACTTGGTGCGACGACGCTGGCGGGACGATGACGGCGTAATATCAACTGTATAAGAATTGCATGACGACAATTGCGTGAGATAGCTTGGCGACGACTTGGTGCGACGACGCTGGCGGGACGATGACGGCGTAACATCAACTGTATAAGAATTGCATGACGACGATTGCGTGAGATAGCTTGGCGACGACTTGGTGCGACGACGCTGGCGGGACGATGACGGCGTAACATCAACTGTATAAGAATTGCATGACGACGATTGCGTGAGATAGCTTGGCGACGACTAGGTGCGACGACGCTGGCGGGAGGATGACGGCGTAACATCAACTGTATAAGAATTGCATGACGACGATTGCGTGAGGTAGCTTGGCAACTACTTGGTGCGACGACGCTGGCGGGACGATGACGGCGTAACATCAACTGTATAAGAATTGCATGACGACGATTGCGTGAGATAGCTTAGCAAAGACTTGGTGCGACGACGCTGGCGGGACGATGACGGCGTAACATCAACTGTATAAGAATTGCATGACGACGATTGCGTGAGGTAGCTTGGCAACTACTTGGTGCGACGACGCTGGCGGGACGATGACGGCGTAACATCAACTGTATAAGAATTCCATGACGACGATTGCGTGAGATAGCTTAGCAAAGACTTGGTGCGACGACGCTGGCGGGACGATGACGGCGTAACATCAACTGTATAAGAATTGCATGACGACGATTGCGTGAGATAGCTTGGCAACGACTTGTTGCGACGACGCTGGCGGGACGATGACGGCCTAACATCAACTGTATAAGAATTGCATGACGACGATTGCGTGAGATAGCTCGGCAACGACTTGTTGCGACGACGCTGGCGGGACGATGACGGCGTAACATCAACTGAATAAGAATTGCATGACGACGATTGCGTGAGATAGCTTGGCGACGACTTGGTGCGACGACGCTGGCGGGACGATGACGGCGTAACATCAACTGTATAAGAATTGCATGACGACGATTGCGTGAGATAGCTTGGCAACTACTTGGTGCGACGACGCTGGCGGGACGATGACGGCGTAACATCAACTGTATAAGAATTGCATGACGACGATTGCGTGAGGTAGCTTGGCAACGACTTGGTGCGACGACGCTGGCGGGACGATGACGGCGTAACATCAACTCTATAAGAATTGCATGACGACGATTGCGTGAGATAGCTTGGCAACGACTTGGTGCGGCGACGCTGGCGGGACGATGACGGCGTAGCATCAACTGTATAAGAATTGCATGACGACGATTGCGTGAGATAGCTTGGCAACGACTTGGTGCGACGACGTTGGGGGGACGAAGACGGCGTAACATCAACTGTATAAGTATTGCATGACGACGATTGCGTGAGATAGCTTGGCAACGACTTGGTGCGACGACGCTGGCGGGACGATGACGGCGTAACATCAACTGTATAAGAACTGCATGACGACGATTGCGTGTGATAGCTTGGCAACGACTTGGTGCGACGACGCTGGCGGGACGATGACGGCCTAACATCAACTGTATAAGAATTGCATGACGACGATTGCGTGAGATAGCTTGGCAACGACTTGTTGCGACGACGCTGGCGGGACGATGACGGCGTAGCATCAACTGTATAAGAATTGCATGACGACGATTGCGTGAGATAGCTTGGCAACGACTTGGTGCGACGACGTTGGGGGGACGAAGACGGCGTAACATCAACTGTATAAGTATTGCATGACGACGATTGCGTGAGATAGCTTGGCAACGACTTGGTGCGACGACGCTGGCGGGACGATGACGGCGTAACATCAACTGTATAAGAATTGCATGACGACGATTGCGTGTGATAGCTTGGCAACGACTTGGTGCGACGACGCTGGCGGGACGATGACGGCCTAACATCAACTGTATAAGAATTGCATGACGACGATTGCGTGAGATAGCTTGGCAACGACTTGTTGCGACGACGCTGGCGGGACGATGACGGCGTAACATCAACTGCATAAGAATTGCATGACGACGATTGCGTGAGATAGCTTGGCGACGACTTGGTGCGACGACGCTGGCGGGACGATGACGGCGTAACATCAACTGTATAAGAATTGCATGACGACGATTGCGTGAGATAGCTTGGCAACGACGCTGGCGGGACGATGACGACGTAACATCAACTGTATAAGAATTGCATGACGACGATTGCGTGAGATAGCTTGACAACGACTTGGTGCGACGACGCTGGCGGGACGATGACGGCGTAACATCAACTGTATAAGATTTGCATGACGACGATTGCGTGAGATAGCTTGGCAACGACTTGTTGCGACGACGCTGGCGGGACGATGACGGCGTAACATCTACTGTATAAGAATTGCATGACGACGATTGCGTGAGATAGCTTGGCGACGACTTGGTGCGACGACGCTGGCGGGACGATGACGGCGTAACATCAACTCTATAAGATTGCATGACGACGATTGCGTGAGATAGCTTGGCGACGACTTGGTGCGACGACGTTGGCGGGACGATGACGGCGTAGCATCAACTGTATAAGAATTGCATGACGACGATTGCGTGAGATAGCTTGGCAACGACTTGGTGCGACGACGCTGGCGGGACGATGACGGCGTCACAAACATGGGAAGGCGACGCCGGCCCATGACCAGTGGCACATACCCCTGGAAACTGCCGACTTCACAATCTCTGGGTTCGGCGCACTTGTGCGGACGGCGCCTACGACCCAAAATTGAGAAACGAGCTAAGCAAAACTAACACCTAAAAATACCTTGTCGATAGTAATGCCCGAACCCACACCTTCCGCAAAGAGCATGGCTACGGCTCCTACCGCTCCTGTCAAGAACTTTATTGAGGTCCTGAGGGGTCTAAGCCGTTGGAGATCGCACGCGGCGAGCTCCTTGGGCCGAAACCGTAGGCGACGCGCAAGTCGGGACGGGAACGTGGTGACGCTCCGCCATTTCTTGGGCCCTCTGGACGGCCTTGAATTGCAGTTTGAGGTCCGGGCTTTTGAGGGCTTCTTCCCATTCGGGCTCACTGGAGAGAGGGCCCTCTGGTAACGCGGTACATTGCCAAAGCATGTGCGAGAGTGAGCAGTAGGGTTCTGGGCAGTCTGGGCAATTTGCCGGGATTTCTGAATTGTAGTGGCTTAATAGGCCTCGTGACGGATACGAGTCCGTTTGCCGCATTCGAAACGCGGCCGCCTGCGCGCGCTCGAGTTTGGCGTGCGGGAGCGGGTATTTCATTCTGCCTTTCCGATAGTGTGAGGTGATTTCTTGGTATGTGAGTAGCGGGTCATTAAACTGAATGTCCAGCCCCTCGGAGGCCGTGGGACCGTCGCGGCGGGCAAGTTCTCGCGCACGGTCATGGGCCGTTTCATTGAGGTTGGGTTTTTGCGGGTGGATGTCTTTCCCCATGTGAGCGGGGAACCAGGAGAGGCACCGTTTGCACTCGTTTGAGCTCGCTAGTAATATATGCGCTACCTCTTTCGGCACATTGCCGCTTTCGTAAGCCCGAATTGCAGCACGCGAATCCGTGAGGACATGGGTAAATGTGGGGTCTGCCATGGCGATGGCTACGGCTATCTGTTCGGCTTTAGCGCTGGTGGTCGATTTAACCGATGCCGATGACCGTAACGTTCCGTTGCCGTCCACAACTGCTATCGCGAAAGTTGATGTATTGCCGTACTGAGCCGCGTCAACAAATGCGGTGGCTTCACGATCCGCGTCTGTGCGGTCGAGAATCGCGCGGGCGCGGGCCCGACGCCTACCCACGTTGTATTGTGGGTGGACGTTTCTGGGAAACTGTGAGACTCTGTAGTTGTCTCTAATTTTACTCGGTAGGGTAACAGCGTGCTCGAGATAGGGAGATGGGGAGACATTAGCTTCGCTTAGAATTAGTCTACCGGCTTTGGACGAGGATAGGCGGAGTATTTGCGCCATAGTCTGAGCCTCGATCACTTCGTCGATGTTGTTGTGCATGCCTAGCTGATCAACCTTTGCTGTACTTGCTCTTTGTGGAATGCCCAAGACCTGTTTGATGCTCTTGCGCATGAGTGTGTTTAGTTTCGTCTTTTCTGTTTTCGTCCAGTTGTGGGCAGAGGCGACGTAATTAATATGGCTCATAAGGAATGCGTGGTATACGCGCAGAAGGTTATCTTCGCAGAGACCCTTCCTGCGCCCTGAGACTCTGTGGATGAGTCTGATCATATTTTCGGTTTTGGCGGTTAAGTGTTTGATCGAGTGTGCGTGGCATCCGGTGGCTTCGATTAGGAGCCCAGGAATGCGTATGTGGTCGACTCGCGGAATCTGTTGGCCGTCTCTTGTATGTAGTGCGATCGGAAGTTCGTCTAGAGGAGTTAGGTATCGGACTCCTTGGCAAGACTTGCGATATAGTAACAGTTCCGATTTCTTGGAAGATAGCTTCATTCCTGTCTCTAGTAGGTACTCCTCCGTGGCATCTAGGGCAGACTGTAATGCCTGCTCCATGTCTGCCAGGGAGCCTCCCGGGCTCCAGATGGTGATGTCATCTGCATATAGAGCGAAATTTACGTTCAGGATGTCTCGTAGTTTGTCTGCGAGTCCCTTCATCACTCCTGCTCCTGCTCCATCACCGCTCCTGCTGACCCTCTTTCTTTTCTCACATTGCCTCTTATTACAGCCTGGTTGTATTTAACTAGGGTGACGTAGAATTTGCATGTCCGCATATAAAAACTATCATCATCCATGGCTCATACGCCGGTAAGTAAGCAAAAATTGCAATGGCTTGTTGAGTGCTTGTAGCCCCATGAGCCAGAGGCTACAAGCACTCAGCAAAGTGAAGCCAACAACTTTTACATTCTTTCTAACCACGCATGCAACATGCACAATGGCATGTCAAAAACTGTCATCATCAATGGCTCATACCCCTGTGGGCAACGGTTCATACCCCCGCCAGCAAGCAAGCAAATTCAATGGCTTATAGCCGCGTAAAGTAAATGGCTACTCAATTGCGATGGTACTATCTGTGGGGTCATTGTGGGTGATTTCAATGTGTATGTTTCGTGAAGGAAAAGGGAGTGGTTTACCCGTTTCGTGTTGTAGGAATATTGCTTGCGATGCCACACCGATCCTGCCCAACCGACCATCCTGTGGCGTACGTGCATCGATTTTACATAATCATAGCATGTGTTTCTAGTTGCGAGTATACAGACCAGTGTACATCACAGTAACTACAAAGCCATTGTGACCGTCGTTACTAAGTGACAATCGAATAATATTCCAGCGCAGTGGGTTCTCGAATGGAGTAATTGCTATTTGAAAATACGAATATTTTTTTTTATTTTATCGAATACTTTACGTTGTCCACCGTATACTGCTGGAAACAGAAAAAGAAGTGTTTGCACTAGCTGTTGAAGAGAAAATCTCGTTATTTGAAGTAAATGAATGATTATCATAACAATGCCGATGTGACGCTGCTGGGGACCGTATCTCAAAGGGCTCAGGATTCCTCCGATCCCACGCATAGTGGTTCCGCAGAGACCCCTTCCTTCTCCATGGTGGAAGCAGCCAGTGCTACACCATCGTCTTCAAAGGCGCTGTAGACAGCAGACGCACAGGGCCCTAAAATCAACCGAACCCCAAGGACTGATACAGGTGTCTCGGTGCGCAACTCTCGGTTCTCCAACGCCTAAGAGATAGCGCTGGAAGTCGACGCAAAAACCCCAGTGTTATCGACACCGTAGGACAAGTACTCGGTCGAGCGCGGAAACAGGGACAAGTTCCCTATGACCACGTTAAATGAGAAAGCGATAACTTAAAGGTTATCGCTCTTTTCTTTGCGTCTTCTTCAGATCTATGTCACGGTACAGCGTTCTTATTTCTTAATCACTCCATATTGCCATTTTGTTACGTTATAGTTTCAAAATGAACTTTATTGTCCATGGTAATTCCAGGGGGCTCGTACTACACTTAGGTGACATCAAGTTCATGTTAAGTACCTTCTCTCCTTTGGCATTCTGCTTAATGAAGACAAACCTAGGCGAAAAATAATTTTTTGAAATAGCTGTACTGCCGCACCGTGCCACCATACTCAGGCGAACCGGTTGCTGTAGCCATTGTTCTGCAGGCTGGAATCGCAGGTAGAGAAGCTGCCATAAACAGTCACGTAGAAGCCGTTGCTGTCGCCGTATTAGCACACAAAACCATCACTATTTGTTCAACGCACATTCCACCTGATTCGCAATTTAATGTAAGAGATCTAGAGCTAATTTTAAGCCAGCTACCTTAACCTTTTTAATTAGCGGGTGATTTTAACGCACATAACACGTTATGGGGTAGCGTAATTACAACAGACACTAGGACAAAAACGCTTGACGATTTTATCCTAACAAACGACATATGCCTTTTTAACACTGGTGCTGCAACCTATTGCTTCCTGTGCGCAGGTGCTATGAGCTGTCTTCATCTGGCGCTGTGCTGTAAATCTCTCTTTGGCGATTTTCAATGAAGTGTTATCCATAATCCATATGGTAGTGACCATATGCCTATCATTAGGAAAACATCTCCTTTCCCTAGAATACCATTGAGATCACCCCATTGGAAACTTTATCTAGCAGACTCGCCTCTGTTCACTGAAAAGGCCAGTCCGGATAACATATCAGATGAGTTAACAATAGACGAAATCAACGAAACGATTACGGCGTCGATATTTGCTGCAGCGGAACAGAAAATTCCGAAATCCACCGGCTTCTTAGGAAAAAAATTGAAATCCTGTTGGATGCATTTGTGTACAAAATCTAAAAAAATTACAAAACAAAGCATGGGGTATACTTCGGTGACACTCAACGAAAAATAATCTAATATATTTCATAAAAGCAAAAGCCAATGCCAGGTACACAGGCAGACAAGCCGAAAGGCTGTCCTTGAAAAATCATCCATAAGTAGCTCGATAACATCCAGAAGAATGCGGGATCAGCTTCGTAAGTTTACAGGCGACTACGGTGCTTACTCTATCCCCATACTCTCACCCCCGGGCACGCAAACAGGTTTAAACGAAAAAGCAGACGTATTATTCCAGCATTCCCATGACGTATCAAGATCAGTATATTATTCTGCTACATCATGAAATATAACGAATCAGCAGAAAAACTAAAGCTTCCGACCACAAGCAGTTCAGAGTCACATCGTAGAATGCCTCCTTAACGCTTACGGAAATCAACAAAATACTCAGTACTAGCAAAAAAAAGAACAGCACCTGGTGGGGACACAGAGCATTACGAAATACTCGCTCACCTATCCCTTAAAGCGGTTGAAACCTTGCTTCGTTTTTTTTTTACATAATCTGGGAGACGGGAGAAATGCCGAACGAGTGGAAAAAAGCTATCATAGGGCCGTGGGGCAAAAAGCGCCGTGGGGTAGAGATTCGCAGGGATAGCGGCAGCGCGGCGGGGAGCGAGTCATGTCCGAGCCGATGACGAAGGGCGAAAAAAGAAAGAAAATTGATATAGTCGGCAAGCAAAGGGGTCCCTAAGAACCAGTTCACGGTTTTGTCGCGCTAGCTACTTGAGAAGTGCTGGCAGTGCGTTCCTGTTGCATGCATCGTGCGAGCTCCTGGTAGCAGACGACATAGCCCGGCGCTGTGCCAACTCCGTGGCCAACTCATTTACGCTTACGATACCGCCTGTGGGCTGAGAACGAAAAAGAATGACATTAATAAATTACTTCTGCATGGCGTAAACGCCCGGCACCACAAGTTTATACTTCAAAACTTCGCGTATAATATTTAATTTATATTTTACATTCATTTAGCAAGCAGAAACATTCTGGAATTCCTCGATTAGTTCGTCATATGACGACGTGCGCTTCAGAGGTGGCACCCTCTCATCTATTGGTCGCGTCCTCCCCTTCTTCCACCACCGCCTTGGGAAGGAAGGCAGGAAGGAAATCAACTTTATTCAGGTCCTGCAGGCCACGAGAGCTTTGGGCTCTCATGGAGTGGGCGTCTCCCACGACGGAACCGGGAGGTTGAGTTTCCTGGCGGCGTCGTGGACCTGCTGGACGGCCCAGAGTTGGAGAGCGAGTTCTTCACTCCGGATTGCTTCTTCAAACTTGCGCTTGTCCTGTTCGTAGTTTACGTGAGCTTGCGAGCACGGCCAGAGTAAATGATATACGTTAAGGGATGTATTGCAATTGGTGAAATGAGACTTGTCGTAGAGCTCAGGCATGTAATGGTGTAATCTGTTTTGAGTGGGGTATGTGTCTGTTTGTAGCATTCTGAGCGTAACCCCTTGAGCTCGAGTGAGCGTGCGGTGTGGTGTGGTATACTGTCTGCGTTGTAGGTAGTAGCGTTTAGTGATTTCATTGTATGTAGTGGGCGTGTCCTTATTCTCCGAGTGGTTGGGTGAAGCCGCGCGGTCTGTAAGCGCGCGCGCAACCTCGTGTACCGCCTCGTTAAGGTTGGGGACGTCGCCGATCTTTGGTCCTAAGTGTGCCGGGAACCAGTATATGAAGTGGTTCTTAATCTCTTTCCTTGAAACAATCCTGAGAGCCTGTGCGCAGACCATGCCCTTTTGGAAAGCTCTGATAGCGGCTATGGAGTCGCTGTAGATATGGGAAAGATTGTCGTCGGTGAGCGCAACAGCGATCGCAACCTGTTCGGCCTGTTCAGGCTTCCTTGCAATTACCGTGGCTGCATATCTTGTGGATCCGCGGCCGTCCACAACCTCCACTGCGAAAGCTTTGTTTCCCGTGTATGCCGCCGCGTCCACAAAAGCTGAGCGTTCACGGTTCGCCAAGGCTTGGTTAAGAAGGAATTGTCCTCTCGCTTGTCGTCTGCCCCTGTTGTTTTCGGGGTGTACGTTTCTGGGTATAGGGCGGACCATGATCTTGGCGCGAATGTCCCGTGGGAGGTCCACAAAGTCTTTTTCTATGTCTCCTTGTGCAAACCCTAGCTTCTCTAGGATCGTGCGCCCCGGAGGCGTCGTCGAAAGCCTAGCAAGCTGGGCGCGCTGCTGGGCTTCGGCAATTTCTTCCAGGGTGTTGTGCATGCCCAGGTGCCCCAGCTTCTCCTTGCTGGTGCTGGTTGGAATGCCGAGGGCTTGCTTGGTGACCTTTCTGATTTGGGCATTCAGTCTGTCTCTTTCAGATCGTGTCCAATTCAGCATTGCCGCAACGTATGCGAAGTGACAGGTGACGAACGCGTGTATGAGTTTGATGAGATTATGTTCCTTGAGGCCCCTGTGTCTATTGGCCATTCTTCTGGTGAGCCCAATAGCGTTGTTGGTTTTGGTGATGAGCTTCTGAACCGTAGAGGTATTGACGTCTTTAGTCTCTACGATCATACCCAGGACTCTGATTTTGTCGACGCACGGTATGGCGTGTCTCGAAGTGGTTCGTATGGTAATTTCTTGATTATAATCGAAGTCTGACGAGTATGGCCTGCGGCCCTTCTGCGTGGGTCTGCGTACGAGCAGCTCCGACTTGGTAGGCGAGCATCTGAGTCCTGTGGGAATTAGAAATTCTTCTATGGCGTTCACTGCTTCTTGCAAGATGTCCTGCACCATGCCCGGGGTTCCTTTAGACACCCACATGGTGATGTCATCTGCGCCTTGGGAGTGGCACATCTAATGACGTAAGCGGCGAAGCGAACGGTTCGTATTCCGAACCGTTATAAGATTCGGCCCATGGTCGCTTTCTTGAAAGCTGGAAACCATCCTACAACAGCAACTAACTACAGACCCATAGCACTCACAGGCTGCCTCGCGAAGTGTTGTGCAGCCATTATAAAGATAAGATTGACATACGTCCTTCGAAAAGCAGAACCTGCTCGATAACCATCAGTGTGGCTACACGATAGGTTACTGTACAATAGATCACTTAGTCCAGCTAGAACACGAGATACGTGCGGCCTTTCTGTACAAGCAACAATTTCTGACCGTTTTCTTGGATATAAAAAAGGCGTACGACACAACATAGACGTTTGGTATCTTGAGGGACTCAGCGGATTTGGGGATCCGCGAAAGGGTGGTCAAATCTCTAGCCGATTTCATGTGCTACCGAACATTTCAAGTGGGTTTAGGAACGGTGCAGTCACGTGTTTTCATTCAGGAAAATGGTGTGCCACAGGAACGTGTATTAAGCGCAACACTGTTTCTGGTAAAAATGAACTAGGTCAATAATGTAATGTCATCCTCTGTAATGCATTCATTATATGTTGATTATCTACAAATTGCGTGTCGTGCATAGAACTTGGCAACCTGCGAAGGGCAAATTCAACTTGGATTAAAGAAGCTAACGCAGTGGGCATCAGAAAACTGCTTTCGCTTCTGAATTGAAAAAAAAAAACTATTAGTATTGTTTTTTTACAAAAACAGGCCCAACGCAATCCCATCCTTAAGGTACAGGGAGCTACACTGTGATAAAACAACACAAGTTTCTGGTTGTTATGTTCGGTAAAATGTTGAGCATTCTTGCGCACATAAATAGCCTTAAAATTAATGGAAACATCATCAAAGTTCTGTCCCGGAAGCCTGGGGCTCTTATCGTGAATACCTGCTACGCATGTACCACACTTTCGTACGTGGCATATTAGGCTACGGTAGCATCATATATGATTCAGCCTGACAGTCTTACATCCGAAGATTTGATCCAGTTCATAACCGAGGACTATAACTTGCAAGTGATGCTTACAAAACAGCACCTGCCCAGAGTTTAATATGTTTACTTTATTGAACCTCTTTTACAGCATCGCAGAGCGCTACTAACTTTTTCCTACATTCTCAAAATGCAGTCCAGACCAACACACATATGCTACATCATCGCACAGTGCAACTCGCGCTTACACTACACAAATAAACTGAACATGAGCAGACCTCTTCTTTTGCGATAGGAGGAATACTGTCGTGTTTATGACATTCCACATGTGCTCCTTTAGGTTGCTAAAAGGCCACGACGACTAGCCTCGTAGTAAGAATTCATATATTTAAATGCTTGACCATTGGTACCTCTAAAGAAAAATGACACCCGGCACGAACATACCATACAAGAATTCCGCGGTCATCAGAGCAAATGTCAAAATTACATGACATATATTGACAATGATGCCTCGAAAACAAAAAAAACACGTCATGTGGGAGCCGTAACGGAAAATTATGAAACAAGTATTCGATTACCACAGCATGCCTCTGTCTACACAGCCGAAGTCTACGTAATATCTTCTATAGTTAAAGATATCATCGCTGACAAACAGGAAAACACAGTCATATACACTAATTCGTTAAGCACACTAAAGACTGTACACGCGAAATCCGTATGTGAACACCTGTTAGGGGATATTTTAAACATAGTGACTACAAACAAATACGGCAGGTCAATTGGGTTTTGCTGAGTGCAAAGCCAAGTTGAGATACCGAGTAATGGAGCTGCGGATAGATGCGCATCAATGGCAGGGTACCAAAACATAAGAAACACAACGCTTCCATGTATAGGTAGTATCCTTGCGATTGGGAAGGCCCTGAGGTCAAAATGACCACACGAATTGGACCATTGTATAAGCAACAACCTACATCTTACCTAACCCGTAATCGGTGAGTGGAAGTTGTGCAGTCACCAGCAATGGTTCTATGAGGTGACCTTGTGTCGACTTTGGTTTGGAAACACACATCTTAGACACGATTTTCTCCTTCGAAAAGAAAACCCGCGTACTTGCGACAGAAAGAGGTTTGGATCAGAGAGCAAACGGGTATAGACGATATTCTAATTGATATTAAGAGAACGAAATGGCGCTGGGAGGTCATGTAATGGGCAGATTAGATAACCGCTGGACCATTAGGGTGGCGGAATGAGTACCAGGAGAAGAGAATCGCAGTAGAGTATGGCAGAAGGCTAGGTGTTGTTAAGAAATTAGGAAATTTGCGGGTGCTAGTTGGAATAGCTTGGCGCAGGACAGGGGCATTTGGAGATCGCAGGGCAGAGGCCTTCGTCCTGAGGTGGACATGAAATTTGATGATGATGATGAGGATGATGATGATGATGCGTTTCGGCGGTGGAAGTACAGTGCGTCTCTACGCTGCTTAAATGCTATGATACAACGCATTAACGTCGACTGTGTCATCCCAACACGGTTTCAGCTCTAATTTTAATTTTTGTTTGTGGTAACCACGCTAATCGTTGTCAATTCCACAATATGAGTATGCGTAATGCTCGTTCGGATCACCAGCGACGAAGCCAGCTATCAAAAGTCTCTTCCAATAATTCATTATGTCTGCGTCGCCCGATTCCAGGACGTGCCTCCTTATAGCGGGCATGTGTCACTGTATTTGTGATCAACATCGGGAAGAACCATCGCGCAGCATTGCGCGTGCGACAAAAAAGAAGTTCTCTGTTCACCCTCTTCTGGACACTTTAGGGCGCGAAAGGCGACTGACACCAACCACAGCGTGTTCCGGCACGTGCGTTGCACGCAACGCGTGGCACGCTCTGCAGCCGGCACGTGCCACGAGAACGTGGCGAAGCGCATAGCTTCCGAGGTTCCTAGCCACCGTACCGAAGGCGCCGTGTGGGCATTGCAGATACTACATCCTCAAGACTCGTGCAGCACGCTTCGCGGCTCGAGAAGCTCGCATCCACGGCTGTCGTCTTCACCTGCTCAGTGGTACGTGTGCTGAAGGGATGCCAACATCTTCGCCCTGAGCCTGGTTTTCACCTCGTACCGGTCCCTCACTGCTGGAACAATCAGCGAGGTCCCTTTCTTTTTCGCCTTCTCTGCGGACATTTGCGAGCACAGCGCCAGCCATCAACGGTACGCTGTCACTGTCCACTCTTCTTGTCTTTGATATTCCGTTAAGCTGGCCCTTATTTTCTCCTCAAAGGCACGCCAATGACGTCCGTTCAACAACCCTGCATCGATGGTGGAAGCGGCGACGCTACTACCCGAACCGCCGTCCTCGACGACACGGTGACTGTCTTGGTTCCCTTGCCCAGCAACATGACCAACTGTGTCATCTTCGACGGGGCTGGCAACTTGTCAGCCATTGTGAGCTTCGACCCGGCGGCGTTTCTCACCATCTCGGTTTACCTTCCGATCCATGTGCCTCCTTCGCAGCAGTTGCAGCATCAGCACGCCACCGTGTCAGTACCAACCAAGAGGCAGCTGAACACCAGTCGCCAGCAGATCCGGCGGATGGACGAGAGCTACCGTGCGGCCCAGAGGGCGCGCAACGCGGAGCGCCAGCGGCACTTCAGGGCCAACGCTGAGTACCAGGCTCGCGAGCAGTTGAAGCGCCCGGGGAGACAGCGAAATGTGAGCATGACCGGATTTGTTTTTTTTTTCTACTAGTGCCCGTAGACCTCCGCAGGAATTGTTAGACGTGCTAAAACTGATTGACCTAGTTCTGCTCATGTGGGTTTTACAAGTCCGTCAGACATACTAGGTTTTAAAGCTACTCTTGTACTTACAATACACGTCGTGGAAGGGTGCGTGGAAGAGAAGCTAAAGCAACAGCGAAGCTGCGCTGGAGAGATGATGACACTGACGAAGCGCTTTGTGTTTGGAAGGGGCGTGCAAAAGAAAGCTGAAGCTGCTCATTTCTGTTACTGCCACATTCTTTAAACACGCGATACGGTGTTTCAGTTGACACTGCGATACTTCGTAAGCAGGCGAGCGCAGCCGTTTCAGCAGCCGGGGATTATCCACAAACCTTACACGTACGAAGGGCTGTCTGTGGACGTCCGCACGCCAAGTTTCATCCTAAAGCCCCTCAATTTTCCAAAGTAGCGCCATTAGATCTTTCCGACACCCCGCTCACGCTGGCGCGTCCTCCTCCACGCCTCCTGTCGCCCCAGCCCCCTGCGCTCCCCCATTGGCCAATCTGTGTCACGTAAAAGCAGGCGCCGCGCTCTTTTATATTTTTTCTTTCCAGCGCGGAGCAGGCGCCACGCTTTTGTATATTTTTTTTCTTTCTAGCGCGCGCCGACCTCCATTGTTGGGCCTGCGCGACGAAAGTACGGCAGGCGGACTGACGGAGTGCGTTAGCGTAATAGAATGTGTAGGGCCGAGAACTTAATTGCGATGCCATGCTGCTGCGCCTTCGGTTGCCGCAACAGACACAGCGAGGGCAAAAAGCCTTTTGCTTTGCCATCCGGCGGGCACAACGCCAAAAGAAGTGTGGATTCGCAGGATCGGGCGGGCTGACTTCGAGGAAGTGGCAAAGAACGCACGGCTACTCTTATTTCGAGCCTAGTTCACGCCTTACGCTTCGAAAAAGTGTGTGCTCATGCTCTGCGTGGTTTTTAGCGCGTTGTTTGACTTTTTTTTCGAATGTGCTCTCTTTGTTTCATGTAGTTTCGTCTTGCGGTGAAAGCACGCATCTGCAGCTGGCCTGTGGGATAAAAGCGACTTTATTCAGGGTGTGTTTTAAGCTCCACCAGAAGTTAGCACATTCTCAACGCTTTTGCAAGGCTCGATATGTCTTACGATGCAGTCTTTTAGCTTCGAATGTACATCCGCATGTATTGATTCGCTCTGTGGTGATTAACGTTTTTAACGTTCCGAAGCGAGTAAAGCCAGGATGCAGGTCGTAGTGGATGGCTCCGGATAACTTTATCTAGCTCGCCTGGGGATGTTTAACGTGCACTTTGATCGTAGAGTCGTACGTGGGCCGGTAAATTTCTCGTTGGCCTTTCATAATACTCGCGCGGGCGCGCTAGCGCTGCTTTAGAAGTTAGCGCCTCGGTGCGATTGTATTTCTTCAATAAATTTTATTTACTAGTTGTAACACCTTGTCATTATTTCGTATTATTAACGGCGCCTCCAGGGCACCAAAGGGGCAACGGGAACACCAAAGCTAGAACCAGGGCTGGATGGGGCTCGCCGAAGCCTGTGCATGCCAAGGGGGTATAAGGTCGCGGACAGCCAATTTTGTATGCGAACACTCCCTGCGACGCCTGCATTAGTGTAATGTCACGTGCTCTTCAGAGGCCTCCGTTACCATTACATGTGCCCTCCTGGAGCAGTACTTGTAAAAAAAAAAACAATATATCGTAACCGTTACCAAAGCATGTGCACCCCGCAATAGAAAAAACGGCCCTGTTGCCAGGCAATGCTGACCGCACACAGCCATTCCGGCTGTGTGCAGTCAGCAATCTCTCACGCACCGGCCGAACAAAAGTATCCTGCAGGTACGTAAATGAACCTACAAAAACACGTACACATAGTTTCACGGTGTCAACACCTGAAACTTTGGTAATTACGCGCGTGTTTGAGTAGACCGCGTGCTTGCGTCGTGTTTCAGCAACACGAACTCTCAACGTCGCGCGCTTTACGCCTTAAATACGCCTTCAATAATGGTCATTTTCTCTATTTCTTCCGCAATTCCAACACGAAATTCTAAACGCCAGTTACCGACTGACGAAGAAAGATCTCGATTGAAAAAACTGCTCCGCAGGGCTCGAACGAACTTTTCTGCGGATTTCCTTCCGTAGCGTGTTAGCCGTCGTCTGCTACGGCAGGCCCACCATCGGCGGCGCCACCGTCGAGGCCGTGCTGAGCGGAGGAGGAGGGAAGTGAATGGCGCTACTTTGGGAGATTGAGGGGCTTTATTTCACTAGAGTTACTGTATATGCTACCACATATACAGTAATTCTATTTCATCCTAGACGCCAGCGCTCGTTCCTCCCCTGGCGGCACGGCACGATTTCATCTCCAATGGGTGTATGTTTCCGCCGCCGCTTCCCTTCACGATTGCGCCTACGTTCAGGTTGCGCTGCGCGCGAAACGTCTCTTGTTTGCGACGGCGCCTCTTCGGATGACCGGAACATATTATTGTGTTGTTAACTGTCACGACAGCAATGTAAACACGAAGGGGTTGATGCCACCAGTGAAATTCTGCCGATTCACAAGAAAATGGTACGAAAAAAGCAGACGAAAGCCATGGATTAGAGCGGTGCGCCGAACGAAGTGAACAACTGGCAAACGAAGCGAGCTCGTTCATTGATCACTCCTGAGTGTATGACGGTTTTTATATGTAACTCACATGAATTTAATAATTACTCGGTATATAATCCTTTTATTCATACAAAATCTTTCAGTTGTTCTACCAGCGCTTGTCCTGTCTTCTTTCTCGTGTTTCGTTTGTGTGTGCGCTGCCCAAGAATGGAAACCACTTCTGTTGTATGCGCTAGCAGTGGCCGAAGTTCACGCGTGCCGAGAAATTGAATATGTGCACGATGCATTGAACATGACCGGAGTTCATTCCTGCATCACCACTGCACCGATCGATTTGCTGGACGATACATGCCCGCGTCGCGCCGGCATTGCTGAAGCAGAAATTATTACTAATACTTTCAACTTCCGCCTCTTGAGCACTGTTAAAAAATGGCCAAGCTGTCTACATTGCTGCCTCTATTCCATATTGTATAGGGGGCGTACTAGTTAAAGTTGTGTGTGCATGTCGTACTTGTGCTATGCAGCGATATATTTTATTTCCGCACAGTGCCGATGGAAGTGCGTTGTCGCCATCAGAGACAACACAGATTTGTAGCAAACATTTTGTGAGAAACTGTAAAAATTACTTTAGCTCGTATGTGCCGTATGTACGTGCCGCATCGTATGTGCCGACGATTTTTCCGGCGGCATATAGGAAGTCGTTTCCAATTACCTGCTCAGCGTCACTTATATGGCTAAGCAGACGCTGCCCTTTCGCCGCATTGCAGCCATAAAAATAATCGTCAAGCGTACCGATCTTCTTGAAGGCAAATAGAAGCGTGTACAGCCTGTTTCACACTAAGTGGAAAACTCGGAACGTATTGCATCGTGATGCGGCAAGCTATGGAGTCGTGCGGCGGCAGCAGCTCGAGCAGGTGCAGACGCTCGAGGGGCGGAGTCGTGATCTGCGTCGTCTGCTACGGCGGCGCGCGCTGGCCGCATTGTCGGGAAGCGTACTGTCAGGGGAAGTGCACCGATTTCATCGGTACAGCGGGAACTGAGCTGATATTCTTCACTAAACGTTGTGCGTCGCCAAACTCTGAGCCTTCATTGGCGATAATGGAGTTCCACAAACTTCTTTTGACAACATACTTCGTTTGTTCTTTCGCAAGGCCGGAGTACTCAGCGCGTGCACGTATATTTCTTTACTGTGTGTGCTACCGTAATAAGCAGCGACAAGACAAACCCAAGATGTGCGCGCAACGTCCTCCGTCTTTATTTGACTAGAAAGGAAAACAAAGCACTCAACAATGATAACTATGTGGGTCGAACACGATGAAAGAAACAGATACGAATAAAGGAATGTATTAGGTTAAGACAATGAGCTGGAAGTGATTTTTCTCGACAATCATTTAGTACAGCAGACAGACCCTGCCCGCCGGCGGGGAGTCGGACACGTCACGCTCCGGACTTCAGTTAGTATCTCGTCATGTCCCCAGCGGCACACTCTAAAAACAGTTGCACTCTTTGGGGTGTATATTTGTCCCACAACAATAATCGTCATCTGCCTTGCTTTCGTTTCCTTTCTTGAAAACTCGGCGCTCGCTACTTTCCTGTCGAGAATGCTGCGTCACACTGATAACGCGCATGCCGTTCGTGACTGGGAAGTACCGGGCTCGCAGCGTTAAAGAAAGAAAACGCGGGCAAGGCAGATGACGATTATTGTTGTGGGACAAATATACACCCCAAAGGGTGCAACTGTTTTTAGAGTGGCAGCGATGACAGCGCTCATCCTGGAAAGCAGGGAAGTGTAGAGTGACTTGATCGGGGATGTGTTCATTCGCAGCACGCCTCAGTCGCTGACCATGGTGGATCGAAGCCTATCCTCGGGCGACTGATAGATGGGATGGTGCGCCAGCGATACTTTCAACGAGCCCCAGACATGTTAAATGATGTTGGTGTTACAAGAAGGCTCAAGAGATGGCGCCACCATCCCGCACGTGCTGGCCACGCGCCCCTTCTATCAAGTTGCGTCTGGCTGTCCCGCTCCTCTCCTGCTGGTCGGCCGCCGCCCCGTCTCAAGACACTCTACTCCCTGTACCTCCACGTAACCACACCCATTCCTGTGTACTCCATGCTTTATAAACCCAGTTAACCTCCGTTAACAAAAGTCCAGTGTTCTATCGTCCACTATATGAGACATAACGAAACAGTTGGCGCCCGGGGATTGAGGCGGCCACTCCAAGAGAGTGACGGCGCGCTCTTCCAGCAGTTTTTGCGCAACAATAATTTATGGAATCAGTACGTCGTCTATGACTGCCCCGCACCTTTCAGCGATGAACTCATCTTCGAGGCGTATCAGTGGGCGCCGCACAACGCTTAGTAAAAAATACCGGCTCATTTCACGCAGTAACGATGAGATCGGCGCACTGCAACTGACAGTAGAACGCTTCCCGTGCGCCGCCGTAGCAGGCGACGCAGATCACGACTCCGCCCCTCGAACGTCTGCACCTGCTCGAGCTGCTGCCGCCGCACGACTCCATTGCTTGCCGCATCGCAATGCAATGTGCTCCGTGTTTTTCCCTAAGTGCGAAACAGACTGTGCATCGTCCTTCGAATAAAACGTTCACGCACACACACGTAGGCACATTCCGTGCGCGGTACGAAATATACCCAAACACGCGCAGTGCAAGAGGCGATCAAGGCGGTGTGAACGAGAGATGGGAGAGGCATGCCATCCGCTAGCTGAATTTTGCCCCGCATGCGGTGCTCTCAACGACGGCGCAGTAAGGTCCCTCTATAATTGAGGGACATTGCGGCGCAGCAGCGCCGCTCGCGGTGCCGTTCTTGACTTTGGCGCGATTTTTGCAGCGGGAAGCACGTAACGAAAGGGAAGAACGAAAGCTAATGGAAAGAAGGACAATCACACCGCTCGATGTCACCCGTCTTTCGCTACCCCTTCGTTCTTTTTACAGCGAAGCTGTATACCTCTACCGTCCAATGAAATTTTCATGTCGTTGTGAGCGAAAACTACCCATACCTGGGCCGATCCCGAAGATTGTGCAATACCGGTCCGACCCGCGGTGAAGGTGAAGCAGGCGTTAAGAACTCTCCCTACGTGGGCCGATCCCGAAGATAGTGCAATGACGGGCCGACCCGTGACTGCGTTGAAGCAGGCGTTAAGGACCTCCCTACGTGGGCCAATCCCGAAGATAGTGCAATGCCGGGCCGACCCGCGGTGGAGGTGCAGTTCGCCATTAAGGGGCCCACATCCACAGCTTCGCTGGTCATCCTTTTTCACAGAGTGGAAGGACACTGATGTTTTATGCGAAGCATATTACGAGAGCTCAACCCAGCTCCTCAGGCGCGGCGGTGTCGCCATGAAACCACGTGACACCGTGACGTCACGACAAAGGAGAAGTGGCTTTGGCTCAACTCTTGCAAGACGGGCTGGGTGGGAATCGAACCAGGGTCTCCGGAGTGTGGGACGGAGACGCTACCACTGAGCCACGAGTACGATGCTTCAAAGCGGTACAAAAGCGCCTCTAGTGAATGCGGTGTTGCCTTAGAAACGAGCTGTTTCTAAGGCGTGCGTCTCTTGCTCAGGCGCACATTTCGGTGCCGCGCCGAACGCTGCTTTGCTCGACGCTCACCGCGTCCAATGCGGGGCGCGTAGTCGCTGCCCTGTAGCCCATTGTCTTACACCCCTTGGCGGGTCGACGGGAACGCTGTCGCGTTCCACTCTTGAAGGCGAAGCAGTAATGCATTAGTTGTTTCTTCGTCTAGCCGAACCAAATATAGCCAAGCAACAGCAGTTCACCAGGCTAAACAGTGGTTCAACAACTAAAATAAAGGCTAGTATGCTTCGCATCCTGGGCTTAACCTTACCTAAGCCACAGCCATTTTTTTTTATGTTGCCATTCTTATCCAAGGGCTGCATCCAGCAGACGATCGATACTGTGGAAGATGCCGGTTCACTTTTGTTTCGCTCAAACTACATCTCTCTACAGGAGGCATTGGGCGAGGAGCCCCGCTAAGGAGCGGGACGAAAGCTAGGCTGTCATTATCTCGAAGCGGCTGGTCAGGACAAAGTTCGCGAAAGCAGTGTGTTCCCGTAGGCCACAATGTGCTACCAGATTAGGCGCTCCGTTTGGATCGGCGGTACGGGTCAGTGTAGTTAATGCCCGCCAACTGCGTTGGTGACGCGTCCGCACATTGCTGCGTTATAAGTTATGTCAGGTGCGAATGTATGAAGCTCGACTTGCAGGCAGTCCTTCATACACAATTCGTATTATGAGAAAGCCTCGCTAGAGTAGTAAATACACGAGCCTCGTGTATGCGGCTGTCTACATACTTGAATCTACGCACGAGTGGGATTCTCTGCGTTGCTGATTTAGGCTCAACCAGCCGTCACGACTGGACGATTGCAGAACGTGTATTTTGTAAGAGCTTTCTTCTTTGACTGGAGCTCGAGCGCTGTCCACTCGTGATGGCAGTCCAGCCTAATGGCTAAATCTCTGCAGCGATGGCCAGCGGCAGACGCCATTGAAACAAGAGAACTTCTTTGAAATGGGTCCCTCCATGGTATCCGCTTGGGTGAAAGCCTTGTTTGCGATTCGAGACAATATCGAAGTCGACGCCCATCAGTGAGGGACATGAGGCGCGCGAAACGCCTAGCACACTCGCTCGGTGGACGTGCGCTCGGTGGTAACTGCGAGAAAACGCAATTATCGATTTGATTCATATTTCAAAATATCTGTTTGAAAACATTTTCGAAAAGTTTGAACGTTGTGATTTAACGCTCGAGGTTCCTGGGCAATTTGATTATTTCGACGGTGTCCCACTGAAACTTTATAGGATGCCTTGGACGATGGGTTTTGTGCTTGCATGAATGCTCATTTTTCTATTACGCACAAATGTGAAAAATTTATTCATTTATTTATTAAGGCGGAAGCCTTAAGTGGCTGATGGCTCGAAAAATCCCATGACCGGCGCTATCGAAAAATTGACCGTCCCGCGTTATGGCACCAAAATTGACGGCAGTCGAACCCACGACCTTCGGTGTTAGCTAGGGCGACCGCCGTGGTAGTTGAGCGGCTATGGGGTTCCGCTGCTACGCACGAGGCCGGGGAATCCCATCCAGGCCGCGGCGGCCGCATGTGGATTGGGTGGGATCGCGAAAGCGGCCACGCCCCGAGCATTGGGGACGCCTTAAAGATCCGCTGGTGGTCAAAATTAATCCGGGGACCCTTGCTACGGCGTGCCTCATAACTAAAGGATGGTTTCGGCGTGTAGAACCCCAGCATTTATTAATTAGGGCGAACCTATTTAGGGCACCGTTAGTTAAGATAGGGTTAATTACGACACTCGAACCCACGACCTTTGGTGTTAGTCGAATCCTCTACATTAGGTTGGGCCGAAATTCGATGGCGCCGAAACTGACGGTGCCACCATTCATAGTCAAACTCACGACCTTTGTGGTTAATTAAGGCGAAGTTAATTAGGACATGGTTAATTAATGCACTCCCTACACGGCCACCCACCACCTTTGGGGGAAGAAAACAACAGGCAGTAACAACGCATTCGAATGAGAATGTCAAGTAATATAATGAATGTCTCTTGAGCCCGCAGGCTTTCATCTTCGTCCTCTTTTGCGTATGTTAAACTGAGTGTTAATTTTTTTTTTGGCATACACTCCAGCACCGAGGCATTGTAGAGGGGAGCGGGTTACATAATTTAAAGAGGAACAATAACAGAACGAAGCATGGTATGTTGTACAATATTAGCGGCAAATCATAGCTGCGAAAGAAACATCGAAC